>NW_027555514.1:224227881-224287881 GCF_003287225.1 Phascolarctos cinereus | reverse complement strand
TTCTTGGGGGCAGGGATTGTCTTGCTTGATTAATGTTTTATCCCTAGAGCTTAACAAAATACCTGGCAAATAATAAATGTTCAGTAAATTATCTATCTATTACCTATTTATCACTACTATCTATTTCTGTATTATCTAGCTGTTGTCTTCTGGCTATCATCTATCATTAATCTGTTGTATCTATCTATTATTTATCTCTTATCATCTTTGTTATCTATCTGTTTGGCTATTATCTATCTTCTCTAGTTATCTATGCAGCTATCTATCCATCCAGCTATCCATTGATTTATTTGTACTTGTTTTCTTCCCTATTAGTATAGAAGCTCCTTGTGAAAAAGGATTTTTTTAAAATTTGCACCCTTAGTAGTTAGCACTGTGCCTGACACATAAGAAATGCTTAGTAATTGCTTGTTGCTTAATTGATCCTTCACTCTGAAGCCAGCTTCATCTGCTAAATGAGTATCATGCTGCTTCTCACTTCTTAAGTTTTCCCATTTAATCTCTTATATAATATTGACACATTTGTTTTAAAAAATTACCCATTTATGATTGTGATTTGTTTAACTTTAACTAAAGAGCCTCAGATTTTAAGACTTTGGCCACATTAGACAGCCAACATTGCTAGTTCAAAATTGATATATACTGTACTGGTTCTTTTACTAACATAATACCCATCTACCAATTATTTTGACTGCTTTATTAAAAAAAATAGAAACAAGTGGTGGTTTTGATATCAAGAAACAATCAAGTATACTAAACATCTTTTCAATATTTTGTCTTCTTTTAGCAATCAGCAGAATAATTAATTGGGGCTACATCAAGAATTATTGGCACTGTTAGGCAGAACTCAGTCTAAATTAAATGGCCTATGTATCCTGCCAATGATGTGACGAATCACTTGTGCCACCTTCAAAAGTTTCAAAAGAAATTATTAGTTGTCTGTCATTTTAAATGCGTAATTTAATGTTTCATGACTCATGCTGACTGACTGTTCCTGAAAAATTAGCAGATCTCATATCAATTGAAAGCTGAGAGTCATGTTGTCATGAAGCTTTAACATATGAGGGATTTAACATATGAGCTAATGTTTTCTGTAAACATTTCTAAGTGTTCACATTTTTACTCATCTCAGCTGAAAGAATATAAAAAGTAATTTATTAAAGTGTCACATATATTTTATAGCTAAAAAAAACCATATTCATAAATAGCCAGTCCATAACACAGTGGAGTATTACTTCTGTCCATTAGACAAAGCTCTGAAGCTCACCATTTATAAAGAGTTGTCTTCATTAGGCTAAGAGTGCCCTCTATGTCCCAGAGTCAGAAATGAGGAGAATCATAATATTAGTCTTTGGATAGTTAATGAAACATTCTTTTTTTTTATTTCAGTTTTTTATACATAAAAGGATAAAATTACCTTCTTAACTTGTTTACTAGTGAATTTTATAGTCAGTTTCATAAAACCAAAGGAGACTTTTAAGATTTTATAAGCAAGAAATGAAACTGAATTTTAAATCTAAAGTTATTAATCTCTTTGTAGAACATCCATTCATATACCAGGCATGGATATAAAAAGCAGAAATCATTTCATGTGGGGAGAAATGAACACAATTTTAATACTCACAATTAACATTTAAAGGTCTTGAAAGTAATAGAGAAATATTTGCTTTTGACATAAGCCCATAACCACTAAATTATGTGTTTCTTTCAGAAGGCACCCACTTACATAGTCCAAGGAAAAACATTTGTGAATTATATGGAAACCTACTGTTTAGTAAATTTCATCACATAACTATGTCCAAAGGTACACACTACATTGGCACTGTTGAGAAAAGAAACATACAAAGAAAGTAATATCTCTTTTCCACTACTACCACAAGAGAAGGATTTTAATTCTTTTACCCAAACTCCTGGAGATATTTCTATAAGCTATCCTCACCAAGATTTTAAAAGCAACATGACAATTAAAATTAAAAAGCCCTACTTTGGTTATCAATCCATTCTAACAGGGCTATTTATACACACTTACCTCTTTGTTATTAGCAATCTAGCATATTTACTTTTTATGTGGTATCCATGAATATGCCTATTAACTTACTATAAATATTTGCATCTTAAGTTCATAAGGCCCTTAAATATTAGTTTAGCTTCTAAGAGCTGCAACAAGAGGGGAAATGGTTAAGAACATATATTTTATGTGATGTTTTCACTCTGAAACTTAATACAACTATGATGTCAAGTATACTACAGGAAAGGGAAAAAAGGAGAAAACATAGTATGGACTTAGCTTTAGGAATTCGTTATTGACAAAAAACAAAAATATTACAATCTTCTTCAAACTCCAGATAAATTAGGCATCAAAGCATAATGCTAATATTACTTTACAGAAGTCAGAAATTGATAAGAATGTGAAAATTTGAAGGTGAAAAATGTATTAAAACTTATTTAAATGATTTTTATTGAATGATTAAGCAACTCTTTAAGACTATAAAGCATAGTGTGTTGTTGTTTTCCTTTGGTGAAGAGTGTTTTCATACTGGGACTTCACTCACTCTGCTACTATCCTATGTCCAAACTTAATTATTATAATTAATATTTTTAATTATTTCATGATCTGAAAATTGGAATGCTCAAGTCTTGGGAAACAATAAGAGAAAACCAAGTTGAAAGATCTGGCCAAAGATTCATTATATAAGGTATGTAGGTACATGTTCAAATCTATGTACAACAAGGGCTTTCCTCTTCGAGATTAAAATAATAGCAGAATAGCAGCAGGATAAGTATTTTGTAAGGTGTGATATGAAACACAAAAATAAAAGAAGATAAATTGCTAAAGTTGCTACTTAAACTTTCAAAAATCAGCTGTTCTCCATTTTATTGGGCCTTAGATGTGGTTGAATAGATTAGTGGGGAGTGAGGACTAGAGAGTAAGGAGCAGGGAAGGAAGAAGGATGGTATAGCAGAAAGTTTCCTGGCTCTGAAGTCCAAGGACTTGGGTTTATATACTGTCTCCAGCATTTACTACCTATATGACTTTGAGCCTTCCTACACTTCACTCAGGCTTCCTGGGCTGCAGTTTTTTTTTCAGCTGTTGAAATAGGAGAATCTTGAACTGAATAAATTTGGTTTGTAGCTAGGAGCTACTAAAGGGTTATTTAATGTCTATTGGGGGGGGAAGGTTTTGGGTTTGTTTGTTTGTTCTAGAAACAAACCAGAAGTGTTGGCATATAAGAATAACCCCATAGTAGATTTTTTTCCCCCATAAACTTGTTTCCCTATTCAGGAAGACAATTAAGACTTGACCATGACTAATTGCCTTAGAGATAAGTTTCCTGCTTATATTGCAAATTAATGTGTCACACGAAGTGCATTAAAACATGCAATAAATTAAGTATTGAAGGTCTTGGAAGTCATTTATCTTGAAACCACTTACTATCCATGTATTAAATATACCAGCTATTAACCACGACTTTATTTTACCAGAGATTAATGGAGAAATTTTGGTTCACATCGAGGTGCTTTTCAATCTCTAAACTTACACATGATGAACTCTACTAAGAAGTTTGAAGATCTGCAATATCAGCTTAAGAAAGATGTATTCAATATTTCCTACAAGATCTTTAGGTGCTAACCTGTGATCATATGTAAGCCCTTATATTTATTAAAAAATCATTTGAGGGATCCTTGGTGGGGGGAAGGATTAGGCTAAGTAGTAAGAGGGCAAAGTAGAGATTAATTAGAGGAGTCAGGATGGATAGAAAATAAGAGCTTTGCATAAACATAAAAACAAAGATCAGCTATAGAATTTGTTTGGGAAAGTATGTGTACATATATGTGTGTGTATGTATGTATGTGTGTATATATATGTATATTATATATATATATATATGTACATATATGTATGTATAGTATGCCTTCTTGAGGGGAAGGGAAGAACAAAGTAAAAAGTGCACAGCAGATAACAAAGGAAAATTTACAAAGGAGCAAAGATGGACAACTTTCAACACAATTTGTACTATTATTATATAGGCTTTCTTGAAATGAAAATTAATTGCTATGTATTTTGAATCTTCTCTTGTGTTCTACTGTAAACATGACATGTGTTTTTTTTTTCTTTTCTTACTTTGTATTTAAACTTCAATATTTAAGTTTATAATATGCTTCTTTTTTCTATTCTGCATTTGAGTTCTGGTTTTTTAGTTTAAAATTAAAAAAAATATAATCATTCATATGTTAAATAAAAATATGGGTAAACAAAGCAATAGTTCCAAGTGACCTCATTATTATTGTTCTTGCTATAGGAATTCCATGTAACAGTCAGACCAAGTTTGAGCAAAGTAAGGAGGGGGCAAAGATTTTTTTTAAGCATCTACATACATGTCAGGTACTATTCTAAGCACTTTACTATTCTTATCATATTTAATCATCACAATAACCCTGTGAGGTAGGTACTATTATCATCCTCATTTTACAGCTGAAGAAACTAAGGCAGAGGATAAGTGACTTCCCCAGGGTGGCATGGCTAGTAAGTGTCTGAGACTGGATTTGAACTCAGATCTTGCTGACCCTAGGCTGTGTTCTATCAATTGAGTCAGTTAGCTATACAATGTTTCAATAATACTTGAAATTAAATATCAAGTATTCAATAATACCTGACAAGATCATTCAGTATGAAAATCTTCAAGGAAAACTCCTTAAATCTAGGTATCAGTGAAATAGCTGTAAATGTAGAATGAATATCAAG
This sequence comes from Phascolarctos cinereus, assembly GCF_003287225.1. Classification (NCBI taxonomy): domain Eukaryota; kingdom Metazoa; phylum Chordata; class Mammalia; order Diprotodontia; family Phascolarctidae; genus Phascolarctos; species Phascolarctos cinereus. The sequence continues at coordinate 224,283,137 of NW_027555514.1, read as the reverse complement.
AGTATGAAAGAGTTTGTTGTACAGAGCGCTAAAAGGTCACAAAGAGTACCACAGAGAAATGTACCCTGAAGTGTAAGATCAAATAGAACTGCAAAGGTGCTGATCATTGGAATATAGAATAAAGCATTCAGACTTCCAGAAATTTCATCTAAGCATAAAGAGTTAGGAATCTATAAAAGCAGCTCATCTCAGAAGCTCTGAGAATAGTATACAAGACTAATGAAAAGATTAAGTAGTCAATATAAGACTAATTATACATCGTTCACTGTTGTTCAGTCATGTTTGACTATTCATGACCCCATGTAAGGCTTTCTTGGTAAAGATATTGGGAAGGTTTACTATTCATTTCTCCAGCTTATTTTACAAATAAGAAAATGAGGTAAACAGGGTTAAGTGACTAACCCAGGATCACACAGCTATGTATAAGGCCAGATTTAAACCAAGGAAGATGAATCTTCCTGACTCCAGGCCTTGCACTCTGTCCACATCATCACCTAGTTGCCCTACATCATGCATTAGTCAAAATCAAATCAACCAAAAAAGACTGCTAAAATAATATGATGGGCATCTTGCCCAGGTTTTTTTTTTTTTTAACAGGGACCTGCTTTCCCCTGTCTGCAGTAGAACTTTAGGTAGGCCAGTGGCTGTCAACCAACCTGAACTTCACTCCTCATTGTTTCAGCCAAGACTCTTTATTTAGACGTACCTGTCAATCATGAATAGTCTCTGGGTACCCATCTACCTACCACTGCTATTTCTTGCAGGTTCAACTTCTCATTTCGGTCATTCAAACCTCAAGTTCATGGCCAAACAAGCTGTTTCATTAGTTTAGCACAGCCATGACAAAATTAAGAAGGATTAGCTTATCTTCTCATTAAAAAATAATATTACAAATACCTCTCAGGCCCCAGCCAGACGTCATATTGGGTATCTATTTCCACTCTCTTCAGTCTCCCAAACTCTGAGAGATAAATAACCTTGGATGCTCATTGTTTAATGAAACTTTCACATATCTGCATCCCCTAGGATTGGAGGATCATAGCAGCTATTCAATACAATTAACACAGCATCACAGAAAAAGATGCAACTTGAAATTTCTCTGTCTCTGTCAGTGTTCTTCCCTCTGTCTCAGTATTTCTCTCTGTGTGTCTCTCTATCTGTCTCTGTCTCCGTTCATCTCTCTTTTCTCTGTATACTCTCTCCACATCCCCCTCTCATTCTTCTCCCTGTTTTCTTTAATGCTCTGGGAAGTGACTTGCAGTACACATTGCCTTCTTTACCCAAATCTTCTGGGAGTTATAATTTAAAGGTAAAATATTTACCTGTCCAGATCTAGTTTTGCCTCACAGGCTTCTGGGGAACAGCACTATTTAGGGTGAAAAAAACAACAACAAATAAACAAACAACCAAAACACATGTATTTGTACATTAGAAGAAAAGGTTAGAATCTATCTCAAAAGGTTCATTTCTCTTTCTTCTTGCTGTATTATGGAAACCTTCATTTTAAGCCACTGGCAATAAAGAAAAGGGAATGAACCTGGATTACCCAGTTAGTATATAAAGGAATATAAACAAAAATGGCCATTTCTGAGAATTTTGGAGAAAAAACTCTACCTGAATAATGTAATAAGTGTAGTGAATTGATAAAACAATTTTTATTTCGCATAACTCGGTGATCTGTATGTATTATTTTATCATTCCTTAGTCCCTTTTAAGTACAGTAAACATCATCTATTTTATTGATGATCAAAGTATAATTTATAGACTAGCCAGGATCACAGAGTAAATTAGTGACATTAAATTTTTAAAAAGTAGAACATAAGTTTATTAACTCCTATTCTATTGCCCTTTCTCCTAATCAGTGTTTACTAACTTTGATGACTTCATAAATAAATGGCAATCAATAATAATGTCTTTTGAAATTAAGAGAATGTAGATTTATTAACCTTTTACTTCTCTTCAAAGAAAGAAAATCTATTTTGGAGAAAAATAATTTATGCTTCTAAATGGGAAAGAGAGAATGTAGTTGATAACCTAATATAACTAGTCTGAAGTGCCTGAAAAAGATTCTAAAAGAACCATTTATTAAAAAAAAAGCATCAGAGTTTCTTCATTGCAACCCAAGAGAGAAACATTAAATTGTAGTTGAAAATAATTTGGGAAAATAACTGAAATGATAATGAGTTACTCTAAGTCATTAATGATGATACCAAAATGTAGAAACACAATACAAAGAAAATTATGGTCCTAGAAAGAAGAGAGAAAAAAACTAATAGAATGTTCATGTGACTATTAAAATCAACCACCTAACTGAAAAATAGTCTTGAATCATTTGAAAAGGAAAAGAAGTCTCTACTTGAGAAAATCATTTTAACATAGACTATGAAAAAGCTAGTACAGGATAGGTGCGACATATTTTATTCATCATAGGCAGACAAAAAGAGAACTGATATGTAAGAAAATGCTTCAATCATGTGCATCACTTTTATAAAATTGAAGAGGGTGGATAAAGGGAGAAAAAAGACATTTAAAAGAGTACTTATTAACACCATTTCTTACAAGGAACCACAGATAATAGTTCCCCAAACTTCTTAAATAAAGCTACTAAAAGAAAAAAAAACTAAAGAATTTTTTTCCCTCAAAATGGATTAAAGTATTTAATTCAAGTTTGCTTATTTCTGAAGACAAAAAGTCCAACGGAAACAAAGGAAGGTGAAAAATTCTAATGAAAGGCTCACATTTGCATTCATGTGCAGCATGTGCAGGTGAGGGAGAAGAAGAAAGAAAAAACAGTTCTGAAACATTAGAGGATATTTTGAATATTCAGAGGCCTAAAGGGAGACTATGTAATCTTCTCCAGAGTTACATGGCAATAGAACACAAAATCATTTGTATAAAAATGTTAAATGCAATTCTGTCTAAAAATGAAAAGATGGACCAAATAAGCTTGCAGTCTGATGATTCTAAGATATTTATAATACTATGCTACCAATGATGGGGTACAGGTCCAAGATGAGCCCTAAAAAATCCCCTCCTTGAACCTTCCTGGAACTCTCTCACTTGGTCAAGGAAGTCTCTAATGGTTGCCTGAGGTTATAATCCTATAAAGTGGCCTTTCACTATTGACTATGCCCAATTTCCCAAATCTCTGTTATCCTTAACCTAGCCAGCCCTCCATTGTCTATTACCTCTTGATGTCCCCTGCCACCTCACACCCTTGATCCTAATTAGACCCCATTCTTTCTTCTAGTCACTCCCATCAAGATCTTCCTTACCTCTCCTCCAATCACCCCAGTTTATAAGATACGCCTTCTCCCAGACCCCTCCTCTAGTCAACACAAACTACTTGGACATTCCTAGATTCCTCTTCCTGTGTATAAGGTCCATCTGGCCTCCATTAAGGTGCTAAGATTCTTAAAGTTTAGCTAATGCTCAAATTCTTATAATCTAGTCAGGGGCTCAGATCCTTAAGATCTGGCCCATTTGCATTAGTGATACAGATGCTTGGATTCCTTAAGAGTCTGGCCAATATGGCTGATCTTCAATAAATCTTGTCTTTGGCTAAAAGAATGCTTGGGTCAAATTCATTCAGGCAGGACCCATGTGTCATGATTTTGGGGTCCCAGCATCCCTAAATCTTTAAACCTCAACATTAACACTTCTCTGTGAGTATATATGTAGCTTATTTATTTCTTGTTATTAAGCACATGCTTTTTAAATTTAGAATGTTGTGGTAGCCACTGAAACTAGTATGACTTTTCTTTCTTTTATGACATAGAACCACATCTGTATAAAATCTTAACATTAAAGATGTAATAAGAACATCTAAACCAACCTTTTATCCCTTGCAAGAACTATTTTTTCAACCTTCCTAATATATGCTCATCCACTTCTTTTAGAACATTTCCAATTACAGGAAGCCCACTACCTCTTAAGCATCTCATTTTTTTTCTCTAACAGCTATAATTCTTTTAAAAATCTCCACTCCACCTAGTATCCTTTAAATATTGCAGGAATTAGTCACCTAGGTACCTTCTTCCCTTCTTCCTTGCAAATTTGAGAAAAAAATAATGAAACATTGCCACTTCAAAACCTTTAAATTAATTTAGTCATAATTAATGACAGGAATGGAGATGCTTTTTATAACACTCCCGTTAAGAAATAAATTAAATTAATACTAGAAATGATAATAGGTGCATTGGAGTTCTTGTTAGTTGAGGAATGGATAAATAAATTATGATATATGAATATGATTATTGTGCCTTAAGAACTGAAGAATATGAAAAAATAGTGAAAGCTAGAAAGACTTATCAGTTGATACATAATAAAGTAAAAGTAAAATTAGTACAGCAATTTCCACAATTACTGAAATAATGTAAAGAAAAATAACATTTAAAAAATTGCATTTCTGGTCAATCAGTAATCATTCTTGATTTCAAAGGACTGATGAAGAATCATACCTACATCTTCTCAGAGGAAAAGTGGGGAACTATAGGTACAGAATGAGCCATTTTCAGACATGGAGTATATATCGTCTTGTTTTCCTTAACTGTATAACTTTTTCTTCCTCATTTTTTTTTCTTTACCTCCTACCAAGGGAATTGATTCTGAGAGTATGTAAAAAAAAATCATTAATTTTATTAAAAGAAAATCAGGCTATGACCATATTACAAAGCATACATACCAAAGGACTTCTAATGGTCCCTGAACCAGCTAGAGAATAAATCATTAAAATAACACAATATGCATCTTATAATTCTCTTCATGCTAAGAATAGCACTACCCTAAACACTTAAGTAGGGGATGGTTCAACCTTCCCCTATACTTTTCTCAAACAGAAGAATTGGGTCCCACCTTCTTACATTCTAATGGTACTACTTCAAAATAATAAAAGCCCAGAAAGAGAAAGCATTGGATTTTTTTTTTTTTACATAGGGCTAGATTCAATGGTCCATGTACCACCCCACCAAAAAATCCATTCTCCCACTTATTCTCTATGGACTACACACTCAGGACTACATAATAGTGGTATGAATTTTCAGAGAGGAAGATAATATTCTTATGTATGGCAAAGATACTCTCTTCTATTCATCTTCTTTCTGCTCCCCAGTTTATATTTATTCAAGTCTATTGCCCCATTCTACCACTAAGAAATTTAGCCACATTGAAAATGACTAAACTGCTAAAATTTCTAAATAATGAATATTAGGTATACAAAACTGATAAAATAACACAAGAAATTTCCTATCACTCAAAAATACAAGGATGTTGGAAGAGGTCATGATATTTTAATGCATTGCTCTGATTCGAGGAATATACAAGCAACTACAATTTTAATATCTTCTCACAATACAGATTGTAATGGGTAGGAAAAGGGAGGAAATACAAGTCCTTCTTTTTGTGAACATGAATAATAATAATTTGAAAAACTTAACCCATTAGGATTATTTTTCTAATTCCATCACTGGGATATATTGTCATACATATTTTATCGAGAGACAAATGCTAGGCAAAGAAATTCACTCTCCACTGCCAACTTTTTTAGAAACCAGGAAATATTTTAGGTTTTTTAAAAAATTTATTTAAGATGTCTCTTTTGTAATAACAGGTGAAACTCTACTAGACTTATATGATATAGTCTAAATCATTCATTATTTTCCAAGAATCTATTAGAAGAGGTCTTTCCCTCCTGTCTTTAAGCCCTGAGATGTTTGCCAGAGGTTGTCAGTGGCCACTGACACTGACACAAAGCTAATGACTTTATAAGAAAGTAAGAAACAATACACAGCCTCAGACATATGATACTCATTAGCTTGGTGACACTGGGCAAGTCACTTAACCCTGATTGCCTTGCCAAAAAAAAAACAACAAAAGAAAGGAAGGAAGGAAGGAAGGAAGGAAGGAAGGAAGGAAGAAGGAAGGAAGAAAAAAGGAAAAAAGAAAAGAAACACTACAAGAAAACCAGAAGAATGAAAAAAAATGGAAGACAATGTGAAATATTTCATTACAAAAAACAACTTACCTAGAAAATAGATCCAGGAGAGATAATTTAAAAATTGTTGGACTATCTGTAACTAATGATAAAAAAAAAATAGAACCTAGACAATATCTTTCAAGAAATTTTCAAGGAAAACTGTCTTGATACTCTAGAACCAGAGTATAAAATAGAAATTGAAAGAATCCACCAATCGCCACCTGAAAGAGATCCCAAAATGAAAACTCCTAGGAATATTACAGCCAAATTCCAGAGCTCCCAGATCAAGGAGAATATACTTTAAGCATCCAGAAAGAAAGAATTAATGTATTATGGAGCCAGAGTCAGGTTAACACAAGATTTAGCACCTTCTAACTTAAAGGATTGGAGGGCTTGGAACATGATATTTCTGAGCAAAGGAGCTAGAATTACAACCAAGAATTACCTACCCAGTAAAACTGAGAAAAATCCTTCGGGGGAAAATGAATATCCAATGAAATAGAGGACTTTCAAGAATTCTTGATGAAAAGACCTGAAAAGGGCTGAAAAGAATGACTTTCAAATACAAGATTCAAGGGAAACATGAAAAAGGTAAACAGGAAAAGCAAATCATAAGGGATTTAATAAGTTAAATTGTTTGCATTGCTCCATGGGAAGATGATACTTGTAGCTCAGAGGAACTTTCTCTTTATTAAGACAGATAAAAAAATGTATGTCTAGACAGAGGGTATGGGTGTGAGTTGAATATAAAGGGATGCTATCTTAAAAAAAAAATTAAGGTGTGAGAGGAATGTTTTGGGAGAAAGGAAAGGGAGAGGTAGAATGGAGTAAATTGTCTCACATAAAAGAGGAAAGAAAAAGCTGTTATAGTGTATGGGAAGAGAAGGGAGTCGAGAGGTAGTGAGTGAATCTTATTCTTTTCAGAATTGGCTCAAAGAGGGAATAACATGCACATTCAATTCAATACAGAAATGTCTCTTATCCTACAGGAAATTAGGAGAAGAAGAGGATAAGAGAAAGTATGATAGAAGGGAGGGCAGATTGGGAGAGGGGGGAACTTTTGAGGAGGGATGGGTAAAAAGAGAGAGAGAATAGAATAAACAGAGGGGCATAGGGTGTAGTGAAATACAGTTAGCAATAGTAAATGTGAACAAATTGAAGCAGTTTTCTCTGATAAAGGCTTCATTTGTCAAACATATAGAAAACTGAGTTAACTTTATATAAATAAGAGCCATTCCCCAATTGATAATTGATCAAAAGATATGAACAGTTTTCAGATGGAGCAATCAAAGCTCTCTATAACCATATGAAAAAAAATGTTCTAACTCACTATTTCTTGGAGAAAGGCATATTAAACCAATTCTGAGGTACTACCTCATACATATTAGATTGGCTAATGGGACAGGAAAGGTAAATGACAAATGTTGGAGGGGATATGGGAAAAATAAGACTTTAATGTACTGTTGGTGCAGTTGTGAACTGATTCAGCTATTCTGTAGAGCAATTTGAAACTATGTCCAATGGGCTATAAAACCATGCATACCCTTTGACCTAGCTAATACACTACTAGGTCTGTATCCCAAAAGATATAAAAAACAAAAATGAAAAGGACCTATATGTACAAAAACATGTATAATAGCTCTTCTCTAGGGGCAAAGAACTGGAAATTGAGGGGATGCCTGTCAATTGGGAAATGGCTGAAGAAATTGTGGTATGTGATTGTGATGGAATAGTATTTTGGTATAAGAAATGATGGGCAGGATACTTTCTGAAAAACCTGGAAAGATTTACATCAACTCATGCAAAGTGAAATATACTGTGTACAAAGTAATACAATATTGTAAGATCATTAGCTATGAATGACTTAGCTATTGTCAGCAATACAATGATCCAAGACAACTCTGAAGTACTTATGATGAAAAATGCTATCCATCCCCAGAATAAAAATTGATTATGTCTGAATGCAAATGAAAAAATATATTTCTTTTATGTTATTTTTTTTCTTAAGGTTTTTTGGGGTCTGTTTTCTTTCACAACAAAACTGTTTCGCATGATTATACATGTATACCTTATATTGAGTTGCTTGCCTTATCAGTGAAGGAGTGGTAGGGAAAGAAGAATTTAAAACTCAAAGTTTTAAAAATTAATGTTAACAATTCTTTTTATATGTAACTAGGGAAAATAATAAACAAATAAATAATTGTTAACAAAAACAAAGGGAAAAAAAGAACTGGAGGTGTTAAGCTTTAAGAAGAGGATTAATCTAGGACATGCATGATATTCTTGAAATATATGAAGGATTTATTTGGAAGAAGTCATAGACCACTTTTCTTGGAAATCAGAATTGGGAGTAATGATGACAACTATTTGGAGGCTGACTGTGTATCAACATTGAACACATACACACTCACACACACACACATGCACACACACACAATAAAAATAAAACTCTCTAACAACTAGAATCAGGCTATTGGACAGGCTCCTATGTGGTTAGTGACTTCCCTATTATTAAATATCCTTATGAAAATAGTGCAAGGTCAAGAATGTTGCAGAAAGGATTTATATTTTGAGCAAAGGTTGGACTAGATGAGCTCTATGTCTTCTTTTGGCTTTGCAGTTCTATGACTGTATGGAAATTTGTTATAAAAGTTAGAGTTTTTCAAATGAAGAATGAGTTTTCATGGGAGGTGGCAAATTCCCTACCTCCATACACACACACACACACACACACACACACACACACACACACACACGTATATATTTAGGATAGATAGATACTTATCAGAAGCAGTGTAAAAGGATTCTTATTTGGATATGGAAATAAGCAGTTAGATTCTAAAGTCCCTTTAGTATTCAATATTCCCCAACATTTATATGATTTTTCAGCCACTTAAGTCAAGAGGAATATGATTCTTATAAGTAGATAACATTCTGGTGGATCATATAATTTTCAAGATTATATTATAGTATAGTATAGTATAGTATAGTATAGTATAGTATAGTATGCTATATATAATTTCTGAGGTCGATATGTTATTTTTATTTTTAATGATCTTAAAAATCGTTTAGGTTTCCAAAAAAAAAATTGGAAAAGCTGTTAATAAAATAAAAATGAGAGATTTAATTCAACCTCTGTTAAACCTAATAATTTCTTTAGTAACTTTGTAAGTAGTTATAAACCCAACATTTTGTTTGCACTATCAAACACTTCTATAAAACTTAAAGATAAACTGATGAACTACATTTTTTTTATTTGAAAACATTTAAATATCAATTAATAAGTCTTTGTGAAGTAACTATCATGTGTCATGTTGTGGTAGGGCTGGGGAGAAAGATAAAAATGAAACTCTGCCCACACTTAAGGATGTTGCATTCTATCAAAATTATAAATTATAAATTGATACTACTGGCTATTATCAGTAGTCATACTATCCAGAGAGAATCATTTGTGAAACATTGAATGGGAAAAAAAAAGAAAGAAAAGCTTGCTTGAAACAAGAATAAGTGAAAATATTTGATGAAAATAATTGTTATAAAATTGACAACAATTATCTATTAGTTGATTATATTTTAATGTGACAGCTCTGTACTCTTCCTTTGTTATCTTTTCCTCTCTTCCTTTGTGTAGATTGATAGAGCGTAAAAAAAAATATTCATCTTCTATTCATTTCATAGCCCATATTTGAAATTGTCCCATTTCTAAAGAAAAGCATCTTTCTTCAAAAAAGCCAATTAGATTTGGCCAACAATTGCAAACTATTCCCCAAAGCATTTTTATTCTTGACTCCACTTTGAAATAAGCAATACCCTTAATGAGTGGCAGTTAGTTCTGTTTCTTTCTCCCTGATTTATCAAAGCAAACCTTTCATAATGTAGCTTGCTCTTTTAAAAGGATTTCATATTTTTAACTTTGAGAGAGAGAGAGAGAGAGAGAGAGAGAGAGAGAGAGAGAGAGATTTGGTGATTTCAATGCATAAGGGGACACAAAGGAGGACAGAAAAATCAAGTATTGGTATTTGTATAACATGAACTTTTTACTGAAGAAGAAAGTCAAAAGATATTGCCTATAATAAAATCTGAATGATTTAATATTAAATGAAAAAGAATTTATCTCAGCAGAATGGAAACAAATGGTTAAGAGACACAGCAGTCATTCCAAAATCATTCCTCTGTGTATAGTCACAATGTCTGCCGGTTAAAGAAAAGGCCAAAATAAACATTAATTTGTAAGAAAATCTGAAGATGAGAAGCCATTGAGTGTCATCACAGTAGCTCTCAGACTTGCTGATTTAAAAAAAAGCGCAACTCTGAGAAGCAAAAGGATGTACTTCATTGATTCAAAAAGTATTTACTGAGCACCTTTGATATAACTGGAATGACACAACAGGCTAAAATATAAAAACAAAGAAGCCTACAACAGAAGAATTTAAATTCTTCAGGGGGCATATCATATGTACTCAGATATGCAAACATAAAAGATGCACAGAACAAAATGTAAAGTTGGAAGTGAGAGGGAAACACTAACTGCTATGAAAGAAAAGACTATGATTCTGTCAGCATTTCCTAGAGATTCCCCAATATATAAAAGCTGCAGAAAAGTTTTTGCACAAACAAAGCCAATGCATCCAAGATTAGGAGGAAAGCAGAAAACTGGAAAATATTTTTTTAGAGCCAGTGTCTCTGATAAAGGCCTCATTTATAAAATATGGAGAGAACTGAGCCAAATTTAAAAGAATGCAAGTCATTACCCAATTGATAAATGGTCAAAGGATATGAACAGGCAGTTTTCAGATGAAGAAATTAACGCTATCTATAGCCATATGGAAAAGATGTTCTAAATCACTATTGATTAGAGAAATGTAAATCAAAACAACTCTGAGGTACCACATCACACCTATCAGATTGGCTACTATGACAAAACAGGACAATGATAAATGTTGAAGAAGATATGGAAAAATTGGAACATTAATACATTGTTGGTGGAGTTGTGAAATGATCCAACCATTTGGCAGAGCAATTTGGAACTATGCCCAAAGGGCTAAAAAATCGTGTATACCCTTTGACTCAGCAATACCACTTCTAAGGCTGTATCTCAAAGAGATCATAACAATTGTAAAAGGACCCACTTACACAAAAACATTTATAGTACCTCTTTTTGTGGTGGAAAGAAATTGGAAATTGAGGGGATGCCCATCAATTGGGAAATGACTGAACAAGTTGTGGTACATTCATGTAATGGAATACTGTTGTGCTATGAGAAATGAGGAACAGCAAGACTTAAAAAAAAACAACCTGGAAATACTTACATGAACTGATTTAGAGTGAAATGAGCAGAACCAGGAGAACATTGTGCACAATAACAGCCACGTTATGTGATGGCTGACTTTGATAGACTTGACTCTTCACAGTAATGCAAGAATCTAAGACAACTCCAAAAGACTCACAATGGAAATTACTATAGGAGTCTAAATGCAGATGGAAGAATACTATTTGCTCTCCTTTTCCTTTGTTATTTTGTTTTATTGCTTCATTCTTGTGCTTCCTCCCATTAGTTCTACTTATTCTTTACATCATGACTAATGGGAAAATAAGCTTAATATGAATGTATAAGTAGAGACCATATCCGATTGCATGCCATCTTGGGGAGATCGGGAGGGGGAGAACACTTAAAATTTTAAATCTTATGGAAGTGAATGTTGAAAACTAAAAATAAATAAATTAATCAAAAAATAAAAATGTATCTTTCATATATATATGTATGTATGTATGTATGTATGTGTGTGTGTAACAGCTGCATATAGATACATGATCTAGATATAAAAGGTCATTTCATCTACAAATTACAGAAAAACAGCAGAAAAATGTTTTGTTTTGTTTTGTTTTGTTTTTTCCAGCAATTGATAGAGGAAGTGTTCTTCACCACACAAAAGACAGAGCATATTTCAGTGGATTTAATGGAAAATGTTAGTCGTACAAAATTGAAAATCTTGGCCCAAAACCAAAATCAATGACATTAAAATGAGAAAGAAAACAAATAACTTGAAAAATATGTTTGTAGAATGTTTCTCTGGGAGAATAATTAAATATACAAAATAGAGAGGGAATGACTTCAAATATATGTTAACAAGGTCCACATGTTACTAGTCTCTGTGCACCACATGTAGCTTGTAGTATCATTTTGTAGCTTTAAGGGAGGCAGACTAGATATTTCTAGCCTTTTCTTCACTAACCTTTTTCTCCAAGGGAGACTCTAGCTTCTCCAAGAAATGGAAGCCCAAGTTTGGGTGTGTAGGCCACAGCTCACCTCAGAGAGACAGTATTGAAATGGAATTACATTTAAGCCTTAAATATTAGTAATCTAGGTGATATGGTTTTCAGGTTCAAGCTAACTTCTAATTGCTGTTTGATTAATGGGGGAAGTAGGACACCAACCTTTATAACCAAGGCTTGACTCTTTTCCTATAGAATACTATGTCCATGATGAATACACATAACAGCCAAGAAACTCTTTTGTACAAGTTGGTAACAAAATAGAAATAACAGAAAGTACACATGAGAATGTTTGCCATACAATATACAGGGAAAGAGCTCTCTTTTTGGAAGTGATGTGACTCAGCTCAACTAAGAGAAAGAGAGAGAGAACCAGATCTTGCCCATAGGGAAAAACCCTGAAGTCCCTAGTATAGCAAGCTCGGGATAAGACAATGATGGAGACTTACAGCTCCTCTCGTGTCAGCTTCTTACTAGCTTCTTTTTATTCAACAGCCTGAAATGGAGTTAGCATCCTCCCTCTTCTCTCTTGTAGTTAAGTGTCTAAAATCTGATGAGACTCAAAGAGACCTGAGGAAACTCAAAGCCTGAAGAAAACTGAAGGGCCCTCCTCTCTCACCAAATCTATCCTTCCTCTAACATAGGTACAGCATAAAGATCACCACCAATTAAGAGAATGCCCTATAATACTCAGCTTTGGGAGTGGCATTGTATAAGAATGAGATATATTCCCTGCATAGATAAATTTTTAATTAAAGAAATCCAGACTGAAAACAACCATATGATAAAATGTCCTAAATCATGAGTAATCAGAGAAATTCAAATTAAAACAACTCTGAGTACTTCTGGGTCAGCTGAGTAACAAAATAGTGGACTAAATATATTCTCTGATCTCCATGATCCAAAACATAAATTATGAGCCAAAGAAAGTGACTTCAGCTGCCTTCATGATTTGGGACAACCTAGAGTACAAAAGAATACTAACAAAAACACATGAACTCACTGACCCTGAGCATATTGGGTACCTTTTCATCAGCAGTGACGCAACACTAGCAGACCAAAGGATCTAACATAGGCATACAAAAGAAAAACAATTCCTAACCCTACATCCTCCTTTCCTTCTTTCCAGTGCCATGGAGACCCAGGATCCAAGCTGAAGAATATGTTTCATTAGAAATAAGAAATGTGCAGCCCTTCAGGAACAAAAGTCTGAAGAGGACAAAAACCTTGAAACCTGGAGATCACTGAACTCCCAGTGCAAGGCAAGAAACTAATGGATAAAGAGAGAAGAACAGGCTGCCAGGACAGGAGACTACCAGAAGTGCTAGGGAAAGCTGTGTAGCACTCCATTAAGTCTGAGAGAAATAATATAAAATCTATCTGGACTAAATTTTGTCTACTCAAAAGTCACTTGAGACAAAGACTTAAGGTGGTAAACTATTAAGCCACAGCCATGAATGAAACCACCATCAGATGGGCCAGAGTCAGAAAGTGAATAGGGGAAAATCAGTAGTGAAAAATTTTGAAATTAACAGATTTCAAGAAAAAAGAAAACTCAAAGACCTTTAACATAACAAGACAAGCAACAGGGAAAACATCAGCAACAGAAGCAAATATGGCCTCCAGCTCTAGTAAACAAGTTCAGTTTTCTATGAATAAATAAAATGAATAAAAATAAAATGACGCAACACCTTAAGAGACAGAGGACACTGTGGAATATGAGAACATGAAAAACAAAACACAGTTCCTAAGCGGTTCAAAGGAGAAATGAAAAGTATAAAAGCAGAATTTATTACATACAAAGCAAAACTTAATGGGCAGAATAGAAAAACTGGAATCTGCAAAGGGATGTTGCACCAAAGAACCAAAAGAGATAATGATAAATTTGGAATCCAAATACACAGAAATAAAGGACAATCTAGAAGAAGAGAAACAGAAAAGACTAATATTATAATAAAATGTACTAGCTGTACAAACAAAACACAATGGATCTTGAAGACAGGATACAACCTGAGGATACTAGGTCTCTCAGAAGAATATGACAAACCTCTCCCCCCAAAAAAATATAAACAAATTGATGAATAAATAAATAAATAAATAAAAAAGCTAGCATGGGTGCCAACTCCAATACATATTCAATCCAATCCAAAGTTGATTAAGCACCTGTTATGTGGCAGGCACTATGAAAAGTGCTGAGGACAATATCTGTTCTCAAGGATCATACAATCTAAATTGAGAGACAATACTGCAAAGGAAATATGAAAGGGTGTGTGGTGGGGAGTACATGGCATGGGAGCATCTTGTTCTGTGGCATTGAAAAAATGGGGGTCATTAGGTGAGAAATGGAGTGAACTAATTCAAATGTTGAGCCAGAATCCAGATAACACAAGATTTAACAGCTTCTAAATTAAAAGATCAAAGACCTTGAAATATGATATTCCAGAGGGTAAAAAGCTAAGATTACAACCAAGAATCACCTACCCAGCAAAAAATGAGTATACTCCTTCAGGGTAAAAAATTCAATGAAACAAAAAGTACTTTCAAACATGTCTGATGAAAAGACCAGATCTGAATAGAAAATTTGACTTTCAAATACAAGACTGAGGAGAAGAATGAAAAGGTAAACAAGAAATAGAAATCATAAGGACATCAATAAGTTAGAATTTTTTACATTCCTACATGGGAAGATGATATGTGTAACTCCTAAGAAATGTGTTATTATTGGGGCACTTAAAGGAGCTTATATAGACAGAGAGCACAGGTGTGAGTTTAATCTGATGGAATGATCTCTAAAAAATAAAATTAAGGGGTGAAAAAGGAATGCACTGGGAGAAGGGGGAAGGAAGAAGTAGAATAGGGTAAATTATCTCACATAAGAGAGGAATAAACAAGCTTTTATAGTGGAGGGGAAGATGGAGGAGGTGGGTAGGAGTGCTTAAATGTTACTTTCATCAAGAGTTAACTCAAAGAGGGAATTACATGTACACTCAGTTAAGTATAGAAATCTATCTTACCTTACAGGAAAGTAGAAGGGGAAGGGGATAAGAGAAGGGGGATGCTGATACAAAAGAGGACAGATTGGGGTAGGCAGTAGTCAGAATCAAAACACTTGAGGATAGACAGGATGAAAGGAAAAGGAGAGAGCAGAATAAACAGAAGGGAAATAAGATGGAGAAAAATATTGTAAAAAAATTGCAGCAAGCATTCTCTGATAAAGGCCTCAATTCCAAAATATATAGAGAATTGAGTTAAATTTATAAAATTAAAATCCATTCCCCAACTGATAAATGGTAAAAGAATGCAAACAGGAAGTTTTCAGACAAAGTAATCAAAACTATCTATAGTCATATGGAAAATTCTTCTAAATGACTTTTGGAAATTGAAACAACTCTGAGGTACTATCCATCATCTATCATTTTGGCTAATATGACAGAAAAGAAAAATGAGAAATATTGGAGGAGATATGGGGAAATTGAGACACTAATATACTGTTGGTGAAGTTGTGAACTGATTTAACCATTCCATAGAACAATTTAGAACTATGCCCAAAGGGTTATTAAACCCTACCATGCATTCCCTTTGACCCAGCAATACCACTACTAGGTCTGTAGCCCAAAGACATAAAGAACAAAAAGGAAAAGGACCTATATGTGGGTAAGGTGTTGAAAGATTGTATTTAAGCCTACTTCACCAGTGTCCTTTATCTACCTCTCGTTGAATTTCATAGGAAGAAAGAATTTATAATTCACTTTTTTCAATGACAGGGGAAATAATAATTAATTTTAAAATAATGCAGCTTTGTCTCTTCACAACAAATCTACTAGATTACATATGGGACATTTTCCCCTACTTCTGGAAAATATTTTAGAGTTCTGGGGAACAAATGAATGAATGATTAAGTGCTTACTATGTATAAGGCACTAAGTGTTAATACATCAGTTTCTAATGACTAACCATATAGTAGTGCCAAGAACTTTTGGGAAAGAACTTTCCTTTCTGTTTCTTCAAAAGGTGTGCTCATCACACTTGCAAGCACTTTTTTATGCTGTTTATTTTTTCTCAATTACATTTAAACATTTTTAATTTTTTTGAGTTCCAAATTTACTACCTTTATCATCTCCTTCCTGATTGAGAAGTCAAACAATTTAATATACATGTGTAGTCAAGCAAAACACTTCCACATTAGCCATGTTGCAAAAGAAAACACAAATAAAAGCAAGAATTATAAAGTGATATATATATATGTATACACAAACACAAACACACACGTGTGTGTGTCTGTGTGTGTCTGTGTGTGTCTGTGTGTTTCAATCTGCATTCAGATGTCATCAATTCTTTCTCTGGAGGTGGATAGCTTTTTTTTTTTAACTCTTTGGTATACAGACCTAATATGTTATTGCTGGGTCAAAAGGGTATATATAATCTTACAAAACTCTGAGCATAGCTCCATACTGTTCTACAGAATGATTGGATCAGTTCACAACTTCACCAATAGTGAATTAAGTTTCCCTGTTTTTCCATATCCTTTCCAACATTTTTCATTTTACATTTCTGTTATATTAGCCAATCTGAAAGTTGTAAGGTGGTACCTCAAAGTTGTTTTAATTTGCATTTTTAATTAAAAACAATTTAGATTTTTTCCATATGATTATAGATCAATTTGATTTTTTTCTTCTGAAAACTTCTTGTTCATATTCTTTAGCTATTTCTCAGTTAGGGAATGACTCAGTCCTATAAATTTGACTCAGATCCTATATATTGGAGAAATGGGTCTTTATCAGAGACTTGCTATATCAGAGAGACTTGGCTGCTGGGGCAACTAGGTGGTGCAGTGGATAGAGCACTGGCCCTGGATTCATGAAGACCTGAGTTTAAATCCGGCCTCAGAGACAAAACCCTTACTAGCTGTGTGACCCTGGGCAAGTCACTTAACCCTATTCCTGGCCAAAAAAAAAATCTTGGCTGCATTGACTTTGTTTGTTCAAAAGGTTTTTAACTTGCTGGAATCAAAATTATTCATGTTTGTCCCATAATGCTCTCTATTGTTTGGCTGTAAATTCTTCCCTTATCTACAAATCTGACAGTTAAAATATTGCATACTCTCCTAATTTGCTTATTGTGTCACCCTAAATGTATCATCCTATAAACTTGTGAAATTTGGATTCAGTCAAAGGGCCACACTTGAGGACCTAGAGGGTCATATGTGGTCTCAAGGCTGCAAGTTCCCCATCCCTGGACTCTAAATCATATATCTAATTTGACCATATATTGGAATATAATATGAAATGTTGGTGTATGTTTAGGTATAGTGAAATTACTTTCCAGTTTTCTTAGCAGTTTTTGTCAAATACTGATTTCTTGTCCCCAAATCCCAGAACTTTGGGTTTATCAAACACTAAATTACTATTTTTTATTTACCACTATGTATTATATACCTAATCTATCCACTAATCCACCACTCATTTCTAAGCCAGTACCAGGTTGTTTTGATGATTACCACTTTGTAAAAGAGTTTAGGTTCTGGTATGGCCAGGTCAGCTTCCTTCACATTTTTTTTCATTGATTCCCCTGATATTCTTGAACTCTTTTTTCTTCCAGATGAATTATTACATTTTTAGCTCTATAAAATACATTTTTCAGAGTTTGATCTGTATGACACTGAATAAGTAAATTAATTATGGTAGAATAGTCTTTTTTATTATATTAGCTCAGCCTACCTATGTGTAATTAATACTGTTTTCCAGTTGTTTAGCTATGACTTTCTTTGTGTGAAAAAAAATGTTTTGTAATTATATTCATACAGTTCCTGGATTTGTCTTTGCAGGTAGACTCCCAAGTATTTTATATTGTCTGCAGTTATTTTAAATGAAATTCCTCTTTTTATCTATTCCTGCTAGACTTTGTCACTATTACATAGAAATGCTGATGGTCTATGTGGGTTTGTTTCATATCCTGTAACTTTGCTAAAGTTGTTAATCATTTCAACATTTTTCAGTTTATTCTCTAAGTATATGATTCTATTATCTACAAGGTGATAGCTTTGTTTCCTAATTGTCTATTCTAATTATTTCAATTTCTTTTTTGTTTGTTTGTTTGTTTCTCATTGCTATAACTACTAATTCTAAAACAATATCAAATAATAATAGAGTTAATGGGTATCCTTGCTTCACCCCTGATCTTATTGGAAAAGCTTCTAGCTTATCCTCATTCTAGATAATGTTGCTAATGGTTTTAGATAAATACCACTCATCATTTTATGGAAAGATGCATTGTTTCCCATGCTTTGTAGTGTTTTTAATAAGAATGAGTGTTGTATTTTCTTATGTTATTTTTTTCTGCATATATTGATATAATCATGTGATTTCTGTTAGTTTTGTTATTGATATAGTCAATTATGCTGATAGTTTACCTAATATTGAACCAGACTTCATTCCTGGTATAAATTCCACCTGGTCATAGTGTGTTTTCCTTTTGTAACTTCCCAGTATTTAATTTTTTTTTTGCATCAATATTCATCAGAGAAATTGGTCTACATTTTTCCTTTTCAGTCTTTGCTTTTACTGGTTTAGATTTTAGCACTATATTTATGCTGTAGAAGTAATTTGATAAAACTTCTTCTTTACCAATTTTTCCAAATAGTTTATATAGTGCTGGAATTAATTATTCTTTAAATGTTTGTTAGAATTCAATTGTGAATCCATCTGTTCCTGGGGACTTTTTCTTTTTGTAAATTATTTTAGCTTTTGTTTAGTGTTATATTTTCCTCAGTTACATGTAAAAACAATTTTAACATTCATTTTTAAAACTTAGAGTTGCAAATTATCTCCCTTCCTCCCTCCCCACACTCCCACTGAGAAGGCAAACACTTTGATATAGGTTATATATGTGTAGTCATGAAAAACATATTCGTAATAGCCATGTTGTAAAAGAATACATAAGCAAAAAAAAAATCAATAAAAATGAAAATGGTAAAAAAAAAAGTATATTTCAATCTGGATTCAGACACAATCAGTTCTTTCATTGGGGATGAATAGCATTTTTCATCATAAGTTCTTCAGAGTTGTCTTGGATCATTATATTGCTGAGAATAGTGAAGTCATTCACAGCTGCTCATATTACAGCATTGCTGTTACTTTGTACACAATAAATTTCACTTTTCATCAACCCTTGAAAGTCTTTCCAGGTTTTTCTGTGAACATTCTGCTCATCATTTCTTAGAGCACAATAGCACTCCATCATAATCATATACCACAACTTGTTCATCAGTTCCCTAACTGATGGGCTTCCCCTCAACTTCTAATTTTTATGCCCTAGAAAAGATTTGCTATAAATACATTTTGTATATATAAGTCATTTTCCTTTTTGTTTTTTATATCTTTTGGGATACTGACCTCGATATGGGATTGTTAGGTCAAAGGGTTTTTATATGCTTATGGTTTTATAGCTCTTTGGGCATAGTTCCAAATTGCTGTACAGAATGGTTGAATCAGTTCACCATTCTACCAGCAGTTCATTAAAATTTCATTTTTCCCACAACCCCTACTTGTCATTTATCTTTTCTGTCCTATTAGCCAACCTAATAGGTATGAGGTAGTACCTCAGAATTGTTTTAATTTGCATTTTTCCAAGAAATAGTGAGTTAGAATATTTTTCCCATAAGCTATAGATAGCTTTGGTTATTTTATCTGAAAATTGATCATATCTGTTGATCATTTCTCAATTAGTGAATAGCTTTTATTTTTCTTAATAAATTTGACTCACTTCTCCTTATGAGAAATGAGACCTTTATCAGAGAAACTTGCTTCAAATGTTTTTTTCAGTTACTATTACTAAATGCATTTCCCTCCATCCTATTCTCCCTATTTATTTTATTCTCTCTTTCATTGCACCTTGTTCTTCCTCAAAGCATTTTGCTTCTGACTACCCCCTTCTGCCATCTGCCTCTCTTCTATCACCACCCACTTCTCTTATTGCCTTCCCCTCCTACTTTTCTGTAGGGTAAGACAGAATTAAATACCTAATTGAGTGCGCATGTTATTCCCTCTTTGTCCCAATTCTAATGAGAGTAAGGTTTACTCACACTTCCTCATCTACCTCCTTTACCCTCCACTGTAAAAGCTTTATCTTGTCTCTTTTATGTGAGATAATTTAAGCCACTCTACCTCTCCCTTTCTCTTTATCCTAGTACATTCCTGTCTCAACCCTTCATTTTATTGGGGTTTTTTTAGATATCATCTCTTCATATTCAAGTCACACCTGTGACCTCTGTCTATGTATATGCTCCTTCTAACTACCCTAATAATGAGAATGGTCTTATGAGTTATAAATATCATCTTCCCATGTAGGAATATAAACAGCTTAAAATTATTAAGTCCCTTATGTTTTCCCTTTCCTGTTTACCTTTTTATTTTTCTCTTGAGTCTTGTGTTTGAAAGTCAAATTTTCTATTTAGCTCTCATCATTTCATCAAGAATGCTTGAAAGTCCTCTATTTCATAGAATTTCCATTTTTTTCCTCTGAGGGATTATATTCACTTTTTCTGGGTAGGTGATTCTTGGTTTTAATCTTAGATCCTTTGCCCTCCAGAATATCATATTGCAAGCCTTCCAATCCCTTAAATTAGAAGTTGCTAAATCTTGTGTTATCCTGACGGTGGCTCCATGATCCTTGAATTGTTTCTTTCTGGTTGTTTGCAATATTTTCTCCTTGATCTGGGAGCTCCAAAATTTGGCTATAATATTCCTGGGAGCTTTCATTTTGAGATCTCTTTCAAGAAGGGATTGGCTCATTTTTTCAGTTTGTATTTTACCCTCTGGTTATAGAATATTAGGGTAGTTTTCCTTGAAAATTTCTTGAAAGATAATGTCTAGGCTCTTTTTCTGATTATGGCTTTCAGGAAGTCCATTCATTTTAAAGTGACCTCTCTTGGATCTAATTTCTAGGTCAGTTGTTTTCCAATAAAATATTTCATATTACTTTCTCTTTTTTTCATTTTTCTGGTTTTGTTTTATTGTTTCTTGATTTCTTATAAAGTTATTAGCTTCTGGGACATCTAGGTGGCACAGTGGATAGAGCACTGGCCCTGGATTCAAGAAGACCTGAGTTCAAATCCAGCCTCAGATACATAACACTTACTAGCTGTGTGACCTTGGGCAAGTCACTTAACCCCATTGCCTAGCCAAAAAAAAATTAAATGAAGCTATTATCTTCTACTTATTCAATTCTAATTTTTAAGTAATTATTTTCTTCAGTGAGCTTTTGGACCTCTTTATTTTTCCATTTGGCCAAATCTGATTTTTAAGGCATTCTTCTCCTCCTTGACTTTTTGGACTTCTTCTACCATTTGGTTTAGTCTGAAATGTGTTATTTTCTTCAGTATTTAGTTATTCAATTATTTTCTTCATATCTCCTGTTGATTCATTTTTCATAATTTTTCTTGCATCACTCTCATTTCTATTCCCATTTTTTTCTCTACCTTTTTTACTTAATTTTCAAAATCCTTTTTGAGATCTTCAGTGGCCTGAGATCAATTCATATTTTCCTTGGAAGCTTTGGAGGTAGGAGCTTTGACTTTGTTGTCTTCTTCTAAGTGTGTGCTTTGATCTTCTCTGTCACCACAGTGATTTTCAATGGTGAGAGTTTTTTTTTCCATTTTTTGTCAATTATCCCAGCCTTTTAGTTGACTTTTAACTCTTTGTTAAAATAGGGCTCTGCTTCCAGGGTGGAGAGTGCACTTTCCCAAGTTTTAGGGGTTTTGTGCAGCTGTTTCCAGAGCTGCTTCTAGAGACCTATCAGTTTTCATCACTTCCAAGGTGGTATCATCTAAGAAGGGCATTTACTTCTCTCCTGGCCTGTGTTCCGGTCTGTGAAGAAACACAAGTGTTCTTCTGCCATGGCACTATAAGGAAGGTCCCCTCTCCACTGTGGCCACAAGCTCTGCTAAGCTATGCTCCCCTTTGCCCTGTGACGGCCACCCAGGACTGTGACCCAAAACTGAGTTTGAGCAAAGCAAGAGTCCTACCTCATTGCTAGCAAAAAAAGACCCCTGTAATCTCCTTCTGACCATTTGTTCAACCCCCTTATCATCTGTGGGCTGAGATCTCCAAAACTAGCCACTGCTGCTACTGATTCCCAATTCCTGCTCCTGGTTTGCTGCATCCAGGGCTGTGCTAGTGGGACCTGTGCTTGACTATGTTTCAATCTCACCCTGGTGCAACAGACCTTTCCTGAAGACATTCCAAGTTGTCTTGGGCAGGAAATTTTTTCACTCCATCTTTCTGTGGCTTCTACTGCTCTAGAATTTGTGTAGATACATTTTTAAAAGGTATTTGGAAAGGTTTGGGGGAGAGCTTAGGTGAGTCTCTGCCTTTCCTCTGCCATCTTGGCTCCACCTCCACTAGGAACTTTTTCTTAGGGATCTCTCATTGGTAGCATCTCCAATTTCTTTTTAATGATCAAATTACTTAAATATTCTCTTTCTTATTCTGTTAATCTAATTTTATACATATATATATACACATACACACATACACATACATACATACCTATATACATACATATACATGCATACGTATATACCTATATACACACATATACATATATGCATACATATGTGCATATATGTGTGTACTTATGTGTGTGTATATACATATGCATACATTCATGCGTGTGTATATATACACATGTACATATACATATATGTGTATTACATTGTGTATATGTGCATATACATGTATACATATATACATACATGTGTGTGTGTGTGTGTGTGTGTGTGTGTGTGTGTGTGTGTGTGTACCCACATCCTTTAGACTGCCAAATTCATTGATATATACTTGGGCAAAATAGCACCTAATATTTGCTTTAATTTCTTCTTCATGAGTTGTCAATTTGCCCTTTTCATTGTTGATAGGAGTGATTTGCTTTCTCCTTTTTTTTAAATCAAATTAACCAATAGTTTATCTAATTTGTTTTAATAATTCTAGCTCTTAATTTTACTTATTAGTTCAATGTCTTTCTGACTTTCAATTTTATCAATCTCTCCTTTGATTTTCAGGATTCAAATTTAGTGTCTAATTGGAGATATTTAATTTGATCCTTTTCAACTTTTTTTTAGTTGCATGCCCAATTCATTGATCTGCTCTTTCTCTATTTTATTTGTGATAGATGTATGTTTTGAGATATGAATTTTCCTGTAAGTACTGCTTTGGCTACATCCCATAAATTTTGGTATGTTGTCTCCATTGTTTTCATTCTCTTTAATGAAATTATTGTTTCTGATTTGTTCTTTCACCTAAGCTTTTTTAGGATATTATTTTTAAATTATTCATTATTTATTTTCTCATATTTTTCAATTATTTTTAACTATTTTCCATACCAATTTACTGAACATAGATTTTATTGCATTGTGGTCTGAAAACGATGCATTTAATATTTGTGCTTTTATGCATTTTGTTGTGAGGGTTTTTGACCTAATACATGGTCAATTTTTATGTGTCATGTATTGCTGAGAAAAAGGTAGACTCTTTTCAATTCCCATTCAGCTTGCTCCAGAATTTTATCATACCTAATGTTTCTAAAATTTTATTCATCTCCTTAACTTCTTTGTCATTTATTTTATGATTAGATTTATTTAGCTTTGAAAAGGAAAATTGAGGTGCCCCACTAGTTTATTTTTACTATCTATTTCTTCCTTTAACTCATTTAACTTTTTAAATAAGAATTTGGATGCTGGGCCATTTGTTGCATATATGCTTAAAATTAATATTACTTGATTTTATGATATCTTTTAGCAAAATGTAGTCTTTATTTTTATCTCTTCTAATTACACTTTTTATTTTTCTAAATTGTGTTTGCTACCCTTGCTTTTTTTTTAAATTAGCTGAAGCATAATAGATTCTGCTCTTGCCTTTTATTTTCACTCCTGTGTGTCTCTCTGTGGCAACTGCATTTTTTTTTCCCTAAACAACATAGTGTTGAATTCTGGATTGTTATCAATTCTTCTATTCACATCTGTTTATGGATGAGTTGTCTCATCCATGTTCACAATAATGACCACTAACTTTTATTACCCTCCATCCTATCTTTTCCCTGTTTATCCTTGTCCCAAATACCCAGCAAAATTGAGCATAATCATTCAGTGGAAAAAGACATTCAATGAAATGGGAGACTTTCAAACTTTCTGGTGAAAGACCAGAGCTGAAGAGAAAACTAGATCTTCAAATGCAAGACTCAAGAGAAGTATAAAAAGGTAAACAGGAAAGGAAAAAAAAAAGCCATGTCATTCAATGAAGTTAAACTGTTTATATCCCTACAGGGGAAGGTAATACTTGCAACTCTTGAGAACTATATGTATATTATGGCATTTAGAGATGGTATACATAGATAAAGGGTATGGGTATAAGATGACTTCGATAGGATGATAAAATAATTAATTAACGGGTGAACAAAAAGGATTGTACTTGGAGAAAGGAAAGGAGAAGGTAGAAAAGGGCAAATTATATCACATGAAGAAGGGCAAAGATCTATTACTGTAGAGGGAAAGAAGGGAGAGTAGGGGAGCATTTTTTGAACCTTACTCTCACCAGATTTGGCTCACAGAGGGAATAAAATACACATTCATTTGGTTATAGAAATCCATCTTACTCAGTAAAGAAGTAGGAGGAAAAAGGAGAAAGAAAAGGGAGAGCACAAGGGAGGACAGAAGGAGGAGATAAAATGGGGAAAGAAAAGAAAGGGAGATGTTAGAGGGGAGGAAAGCTTGAAGGAGGCAGAGGTCAGAAACAAAACACTAGTAAGTAAAAAAAGGATGAAAGGAGAGAGAAAAGTATAAACAGGAGGGAAAATAGGATGGAGAGAAAGACCTACTTAGTAATCATGACTGTGAATGTGAATGGGATGAATTCTCTCATAAAGTGGAAGTGGACTGCAGAATGAATTAAAAACCATAATCCCAAATATGCTGTTCACAAGAAACACATTTGAAGCAAAGAGATACACGCAGAGTAAAGTAAAAGGCTGCAATAGAATATATTATGCTTCAGCGGAAATAAAAACAACAACAACAACAAAATGGGCAGCAATATTGATCTCAGACAAAGCACAAGCAAAAATATATCTAATTAAAAGAGACAAGGGAGGAAACTACATCATGTTAAAATATACCATAGACAATGAAGATGTCAATACTAAACATATACACAAAGTGGTATGGCATCCAAATTCTTAGAGGAGAAACTGTTAGTTACAGAAAGAGATAGCGTAACTGTACTAGTTGGGGGATCTCAACCTCCCCCTCTCAGAACTACATAAATCTAACCATAAAATAGACAAGAAAGAAGTTTTGGAGGTGAATAGAATTTTAGAAAAGTTAGATAAGGTAGACCACCGGGAAAAATTAAATGAGATAGAATGGAATATACCTTTTCATTAACAGCATGTGGCACTTACACAGAAATTTCCATGTACTAGTACATAAAAACCTTACAATCTAATGCAGAAAGGCAGAGATATTAAATGTATACTTTTCAGATCATGATGCAATATAAATTACATTTAATAAAGGCCATGGAAAGAGAGACCAAATATTAATTGGAAACTAAACAATCTAATCCTAAAGAATGAGTTGGTCAACCAACAAATCATAGAAACAGTCAATAACTTCATCCAAGAGAATGATAATAATGACACAACATAACAAAACTTATGCTATACAGCCAAAGCAGTTCTTAGGGGAAATTTTATATCTCTAAATGCTTATATGAATAAAATAGAGAAAGAGGAGATCAACGAATCGGGTATGCCACTAAAAAAAGAAAGAAAAAGACAGGATTCTGGGAAGATAGTGGAGTAGGTCAGAACATTGCAAGCTCTCAAGATTTTCTCCCACAAAAGATATAAAATAGTGCCTCTGGGTGAACATAGAGACATAAAAACAAATAAGAGTAGGGGCAGAAGAGGGGTCCTCCTGGGACAATTGGAGAACATCTGAAGAAAAATCTTGGACAAGATTTCCTCCCTATGAAGAGTAAACACCTCCACACTAGGGTCCACTTTAATAACAAGTGACAATCTGCTTAAACAACAAGAGGCAAGCCCGGGAGTTACCTGATTTGGGAGGCTGTCTTGGCCCCAGCCACAGGAACTTTTACCCTGGGACTGTGATGGGAACTGAACATCTAAACTGGGAAAATCAAGGGAACCTCTGCTGACAAAGAATGCCAGAACCAGCTTTGCTGCACAGAGTGGCCCAAGAGAAAAGGACACATGCTCAGTGATGCATAAGTAGTAGGATGGGGATGCCTCTGCTGTGGGCACTTACAGGAGTCTGCAGGTCTTGATTTGAGTTCAAGATCAGAAGGGTGAATTGAAGAGGGTTAGAGGAACCATTTCCCATCCCCCAGGACTAGAAGTGTTCATAAAAACTAAATTATTAGCAGAAAAAAATGAACAGGTAAAGGAGAAAAAAATCCAACCATAGAGAGCTATTATGGGAATACAGAAAATCAGGGTTCATCTTCAGAGGAGGATACTGAATCAAAGAAACACTCTTCTACCTCAAAGACTAATGTCAAGTGATCACCTGCCCAAAAAAGTACTCATTGAAGTACTTAAAAAAAGACTTTAAAAAACAGATGAGAGAGAATGAGGAAAAACTAAAAAGAAAAATAAGAATAGTACAAGAAAAACAAGAAGGCATGGATGAAAGTCAATCAATTAAGAAAGGAGATACAGAATCTTAATGAAAAAAATGATTGCTAGCTAAACATACATATATTCACACAAACACAGAAACATAGGTAGCTGATAGATACATAAAAAGATGAAATTTTTTACTCTTTTTTTCTCCCTTGCTTCAATCATATTGCAAACTCAGATTTAAGACTTATATTAGACAATATACTGTTCACATAATCCCTGGATTAGATCTATGGTCTTGATTATTTAGAGTCAAATTGGTTAACTGAGCTATAATATATATATAAAATATAGTGAACTCGAATTAGCATACAGCTATGCTATCAAAAAGTGTGCTCAATCATGAGATATCTCAACAGAAATAAATCTTTAAGAAAATATTTCTCTGTACCTAAGTACAATTGATGAAATCAATGTCAAATCCTTCTCACTAATGCAGTCACCTTGCTGAAAACAGCTTTAGTAAACCATGACTGCCTTAAAAAGAAAATTACTTACAAAACAACAGATAGAAATAAACCTGTCAAAATGTTACTCTTCTAAAGCATGAATATGTGAGACATCAACACTGCGATTATTAAGATATTATGATTTAATCAATATCAAAGCTTCCTCTGTATTACTTTTGAAATCCTTTCATAAGTATTTAAGAACCCACTGTTCAGTTATAGTCTGCATAGTATATTGCTATGGCCAAATTCACAACTGGCAGTCTTTCTGTCTCTGATTGATTTGGTTTTATTTGTAAGTTAATAAAGTTTAAAAAGGAGGCAAACAACTATAAGAGAATTCTTAAAGTATTTTCCACCTTTGCTTATTCATATTTTAACATAATTGGTTTCTTTTGGGGATGTTACAGATTTTTTTTCTGGAGGAAAACAAGTTAGGGCAATGAGCTAAAGAGAAAACATTCTCTTACTTTTAGCCTTTTGTATTAGTCTTCATTCATGAGAATTCTGAGTTTATGGACCCTCAACCACTTGTTACATAAATTATTAATGTATCATATTGTAAAATAAAAATAATAAATACAAAAGAGGAAAAGATGTGGAACCCTCGAATGGTTTCTAAAATCCAGGGAAACCTTGATATTCCAAAAAGTATATTGCATTTTATCATTACTGTTTGTTTATTTTTTGAGATTAAGTATCCCTAACTTCCTCAGGCTCAAAGTGCAGTGACTCATAGGCTCAATGAAATTGCTGGTAAGCACAGAAGCTTTAACCTGCTGCATTTCTGACTTGAAGTCATTCTATTTTTTAGCTATCTGAAGGCCTTTCCCTGGAGTTTGCCATATAGATGCCAAAGTGAAGGCTAACATCTGATTGACTTTAGCTGTACTACCTAAGAACACCTAAGATCGAGAGATCCACCAGCTTTAGATTCCTCAGAAGCAGGGACTGTAAAAATGGAACACTATTTCTTGGCTACAGAAGTTTTATGTTGAGTAGTATGATAGTGTTGTTGATTATAAGAAATAGCATACTCCCAAAATTAATATTAGGTCCCATTACAAAAATGTTATTTTGTGGCCTCTATCATCACATTGACATTAATTGCCTAATATTCTACTATTGTGTAATCAGGCATAATTCTGAATATCCTAATTTGTCAGCTTAAATTATCAAATATTAGCATAAAATTTAAATAATTTGGTATGAAATTTACATATACCATGGGAAAGGAGATTCTTCAGTTATTTGTTTCGGTAGTCAAAAACTAACATGTACTTATTTTGCAATATCAGGTGCCCTGCAAGCAGTACATTGCCAAAATGAGAACATTCAGCTTAGAAATAGAGTTATTTTTCAACTTCACTGAAGATTTAGATATCAGTTTCACAAACAGCATTTTTAGACCTCTGTAAGCATCACAAATGTGCATGAGTCATGCTTTGCACTCAATAGTCTAAATAATGTGATCATTCATAACCCTTTTATCTTCAACCTTATTTTTTAAATTGGTCATTTATTGCAGATATGATTTTTCTATGAAAAATACATTATAGACTGCCTCCTTTTAAGGAAAAAAAGTGTTAAGTCAAGCTAAATTTCTGTTTGTTTGCACCATCTCAAAATTGAAATACAGGGAGAGGAAGTGCAGAAGGACAATTTCTCTCTTTTCTGTGCAACATCCTTGTTGTTACTATAGTGAATTCCATGGCAATTTTCCAAATGAGTGCATGTCCATAATGTCTATTTTGCCACTTTCTTTTTTATCATCTTGCTATCTGGGCTGCTTCCTCTTTCTGTAAGTAAAAAAAAAAAGGCACATTCCTGAATATCTCTAGAAGAAGTAAGATTGGGACCTTTTCCCTTATAGTATAATTTTCCCCTTTCAGTAACTAACATATCATATAGACATCATGGATATCCATAATCAACAAAATAAAACACAAAGATTTAATAAATAGAATCATGAAATGTTAAAATTGGAAAGAACCTTAGAAGAGTATCTTGGTCAGAGCCTTCATTTTAATGATAATGAAAATTGGGCCCAGGTAGGAAGAGTTACAAAAAGGTACATATAGCTAATTAATGACTGAAGTAGGACTTGAAACCTGAATCACAAAATGTCAGAGTTAAAAGAATCCTCAAAGAATATCTAGTCCAGGTTGTATCTAAAACATTCACAAGAAACAGTTGTTTTGTCTTTCCTTGAAGACCTCAAGTAAGAGGAACACACTGTCTCCTAATGCACCTCTTTCCACTTCAGAAATCTAATTGTTAGGGAAGTTTTCATGTTGTCTAGTCTAAATTTAAATCCTTGTAACTTCCATCCTTTCTTCTTAAATTGGTCTTCTATAGATGAACCAAACAGACCCAATATCTATTCTATGTGTCAGACATTCAGATAAATTAGGACAGTTCTCATATCCCTTCTATGTCTCTTATTCTTCAAGCTAAATAGTACTGAATGCCTCAAGCTTATACATTTGTTCTCCAGATCAATTATTTTTCTTATGTTTCACATTTTCTTCTATTTTATCCCATTCTTTATATTTTGTTTTATTATTTCTTGGTCTCATAATTTCACTGGCTTCCCCTTGCCCAACACCAATATTCAAGAAATCATTTTCTTCCTTAAGAGTCTGGATCTCCTTTCCCAGTTGGTTAACTTTATTTTCCTAATCTGTGTGTTTATCTTGGATTGTTTTTATTTTTTTAAAGTTTTCCTCAATATCTATTGATTTTTCAATTCTTTTTTAAAGTTCTGTAAATTTTTGTGGGGGGAGAGGTGACCATTTGATGCTACTCTTTGGGATAGGAGAGGCTTTTTTCCCCCTTCAGTATCCTCTGCAGACAAACCCTGGTCTTCTCTATTCCCATAATAATTTTGTATGGTTGGATTCCTTCTCCTTTGCCTGCTTTTTTTCTTCTTTTTTTTTTTCCTTTTCCTTTTTCTTTTCGTAGCAGCTTGTTGTAATCATCTCTAGTACTGGGGCATAAGGGATGGTGCCTCTGGGCTCAAATCCTCCTTCAGTTCTCCCCTCTGGCATGGAAACAAAGTCAATAACTCCACCCTTCTATAAATGCCCACAGCCAGAGGCATCCTCACTGCACTGTTTCTGTACTCATTAGGCCTGTGCTGGTTCCCTCTCACCCATGGCTGCATCTCACCAGCACAGCTGAGTCTGGCATCCAAATGAGCAGAGGTTCCTTCAATCTCTCCCTGTCAGATCCCTGACTCCCCACACTGTCCAGGGTGATGGTGACAATTCCTGTGGTTAGGGCTGAGGCTACATCTCAACCCAGCTAGCACCAAAGCCACTGCTTCCTCTTTCAGAGGAAGTAGCCTTGAGGTGTTTACATTTCATATGGACCAAACCTTGACCCTGGGATTTTTTCATTGGATCTTCTCTGATTGTCCTAGGAGGAACTATCCTGCCCCAACTTTTGTTTAATTTTATCACTCTACATTTACTCTGAGGTGCTATTTTTTTTGGTTTTGTTTTTTGGTTTTTTTTTTCTTTTTTTTTTGGTGGGGGAAATCTGGAGAGCTTAGAAATTTCTGATCTATTCCATCATTGTCCAAGAATCCACTCTATACAGAATCTTTCCAGAAATTATAAAAGAAGGTTGCCTTGATATCCTAGAACCAAAATGTAAAATAGTCATTGAAAGAATTCACTGATAACCTCCTGAAAGAGATCCCAAAATGAAAACTCCAAGGAATATGGTAGCCAAATTAGACGATTATCAGGTATAGGAGAAAATGCTGCAAGTAGCCAGAAAGAAACAATTCAAATATCAAGGAGTCATGATCAGGATTACACAAGACTTAGTAGATTCTATACTGAAGGTTTGGAGGGCTTAGAATGTGATATTCCAGAAGGCAAAGCAGCTTAGATTACAATCAAGAATCAGCTACCCAGCAAAATTGAGCATAAACTTCTGAGAGAAAAGATGGACATTCAATGAAATATAGGACCTTTAAATTTTTTTATGAAATGACCAGAGCTGAACAGAAAATTCTGTCTTTAAATACATAACTCAAGAGAAGCATGAAAAGGTAAATAGGGAACAACAACAGCACATTACTGAATAAGGTTAAACTGTTTACATCCCTTTTAGAGGAAGATGGCACTTATTACCTTTTGAGAATTGTGACACTTTTAGAGCATTTACAAGGAGTATATATATATATATATATATATATATATACATATATATACACAGAGGTTGTGGGTATAAATTGACTTTTATGTGATAATATAAAAAAAATTAAGAGTTGAAAAAAGCATTGTACAGGGAGAAGAGGAAAGGGAGAGGCAAAATAGAGTAAATGATATCACATGTAGATGCATGAAGGACCTACTACAATAGAAGGAAAGAAGGGAGAGGAGAGATTTGTCTCAAAGAGGGAATACCATACACTTTTATTTGGGTATAGGAATTTATCTTATCCTGTAGAAAAGAAGGAGGGGGGATCATTTAGAGAGGTAGAGCCAAGATGGTGAAGGGAAAGCAGGCACTTGCCTGAGCTCTCTCCCAAATCTCTTCAAATACTTCTGAAAAATGATTCTCAATAAATTCTAGAGTGGTTGCACCCACAAAGAGACAGAGCAAGGCAGATTTCCAGCCTAAGAATCCTGGAAAGTCAACAGAAAAGATCAGTTGCACTGGCCTACAAGAGGAGTGCCCAGCGCTCAAGGTACAGTGACAGACCTGACCTAAGCAAAGCTGGAGAAGGCTTTGGGGACTGACCCACCAGCAGTAGTGGTAGGTTCCAGTCTTCCCAGCCCACAGATGCCACAGAAAACTTAGAAGATCAGTGTGAGAGATCTACAGAACTAGGTGAGAGAGAAGCATAGTCCAGAACAGGGCTACAGGGTATGCAATACAGCCCCTGTACCAGCAAACCAGGAGCAGGCTATGGGAGCGACTGAATCAGTAGCAGTTGTGGTGGCAGTGTAGGCAGCACTGATCCTGGAGCCATTAGCCCATAGACTGAATGTTTGAAAGTCACCTATTTTGACTTCTGAGAGCAAGATGACAGAGTAAACAGTAAGTCACACTAACCCTCCCTTATTGACCTCAAAAAACTTAGAGAATATTGCCCAAAGAAAAATTCTGACATAGTAGAGTCAGCAGAAAAACTAGATACAGCAGTCTTTTAGCTACTGAGGCTAGGGGAATTAATGGGGAAAATCCCTCTTGTTGTGACTGAAGGGGACCAGTACAAGAAGGGAAGCATCCCAGAAAGGTAGTGGCAATCCCCATATCATCAAACCAGTAACCAGGCCCTAGCTTCCAGCACAAAAAGCCTGGGACAGTATCCCTTGTACCCTAGAAGCAGAGGTCAACTATAAAAGCCAGAAAAAAAGGCAAACAACATGAGTAAGAAGCAACATAGAAAAACAATGACCATAGAAAAATATCTTAGTGACAGGGAAGATCAAAACACAAATTCAAGGGAGGATAACATTGTCAATATACCCACATCTGAAACCTCAGAGGGGAATGTGAACTGGTGGCAAGCCCCAAAAGCCAATAAGGGAGGTACAAGAAAAATTGAACAATTCATTAAAAAAAAATTTTTTTTAAAGTACACTGAAGAAAACAACTCCCTGAAAAGTAAAATGGGCCAAATGGAAAAAGAGGTGCAAAAGCTAACTAAAGGAAATAATTCATTACAAATTAGAATTTTGCAATTGGAAGCTAATGACTCTATGAGACATCAAGAATCAGTCAAACAAAATCAAAATAATGAAAAAATAGAAGAAAATGTAAAATTCCTCATTGGAAAAACCACCGACCCAGAAAATAGATCCAGGAGAGATAACTTAAGAATTATTGGTCTATCTGAAAGCCATGAAGAAAAAAAAAAAGATCCTGGACAGCATCTTTCAGGAGATCACCAAGGAAAACTACCTTAACGTTCTAGGACCAGAGGGTAAAATTATTATAAAAAGAATCCACTTATCACCTCCTTAAAGAAATCTCAAGTTGAAAATGCCAAATAATATCATAGCTAAATTCAATAATTACCAGGGCAAGGAGAAAATCCTGCAAGCAGCCAGAAAAAAACAATTCAAATATCATGGAACCACAGTCAAGATTATGCAGGACCTTGAAACTTCTACATTGAAAGATTGGAGGCCTTGGAATATGATATTCCATAAGCCAAAGGAGCTTGGACTACAACCAAGAATCAACTACCCAGCAAAGTTGAGCATAATCTTTCAGGGCAGGAGATGGATGTTCTGTCAAATAGGGTACTTCCAGACTTTCCTGATGAAAAGACCAGACCTCAGTGGAAAATTTGATCTTCAGATACAAGACTCAAGGGAGGCACAAAAAAGGTAGACAGGAAAGGGAAATAAAACATGTTATTCAATAAAGATAAACCCCTACATGGGAGGATGATACTTACAACTCTTGAGAATTGTATCTTTATAACAACATTTAGAAGGGATATACATAGACAGAGGGAGTGGGTTCAAATTGATTTTGATGTGATGATAAAAAAGCTAATGAAGAGGTGAAAAGAAACTGCTATGGCAGAAGAGGAAAGGAGGGAGCAGCAAAGGGAAAATTACATCACATGAAGAGGTACAAAGACTTATTACAGTAGAGGGAAAGAAGAGAGGAAGATGAGCATTGTTTGAAAATTACTATCATCAGATTTGGCTCAACGAGGGAATAACATATTCAGGTACAGAAATTTAACTTGCCATATAGACAGTAGGAAGGAAAAGAAGAAAGAAAAGGGATGTGGGGATAGAAGGGAGGGAAGAAGTAGTAAGGGAAAAGGGAAAGCAAAGGGAGGGGGCTTATAGAAGGAAGGGCAGATTGAGGGAGGCAGTGGTGAAAAGCAAAACTCTAGTGAGGAGGGAGAGGGAGAAAAGGAGAAAGAAAAGCATGAATGGGGAAGAGGGTAATAGGATAGAGAGAAAGACACAGATATTAATCATAACTATGAATGTGAATGGGATCAACTTTCCAATAAAATGGAAATGGATAGCAGAATGGATTAATAACCATAATCCTACAATCTCTCTCTCTCTCTGAAACAAATTTGAAACATAGGAATACACATAGTGTAAAGGTAAAAGGCTGGAGTAGAATATGTTATGCTTCAGCTGAAGTAAAAGAAACAAGCAAGGATAACAATTCTGATTTCATACAAAGCAAAAGCAAAAATAGGTCTTCTTAAAAGAGATAAGGAAGGAAATAGCATCCTGCTAAAAGGCACCATAGATAATGAAGTAATATCATTACTAAACCTATACGCATCAAGTGGCACAGCATCTGAATTCTTAGAGAAGTCCAGGGAGTTACAGGAATAAATAGATAGAAAAGTATACTTGTAGGGAACTTCAACTTTCCCTCTTCTAAACTACATAAATCTATACACAAAATAAACAAGAAAGAAATTAAGGAGTTTAATAGAAGTTTAGAAAAGTTAAATACGGTAGACCTATGGAAAAAAAAATTGAATGGGGATAGAAAAGAACATACTATTTTTCTTAGAGGTACATGGCACTTACACAAAAATTGGCCATGTACTAAGGCATTAAAAACCTGACAATCCAATGCAGAAAGGCAGAAATATTAAATGAATTATTTTCAGATCATGACGCAATAAAAATGCATGTAATAAAGGGCAATGGAACAATAGACTAAAAATTAATTGCAAACTAAATAATCTAATCCCAAAGAATGAATGGGTCAAACAACAAATCATAGAAACAATCAATAACTTCGTCTTAGATAATGACAATAATGAGACAACACAGCAAAACGTATGGGATGTAGCTAAAGTAGTTATTAGGGTAAGTTTTCTATCTCTAAATGCTTACATGAATAAAATAGAGAAAAAGGAGATCAATGAATTGAGCATGGAACTAAAAAAAACTGGAAAAATAACAAATTAAAGATTCTCAATTAAATACCAAATTAGAAATACTAAAAACCAAAGGAGAGATTAATAAAATTGAAATTAAGAAAATTATTGAACTAATAAATAAAACTAAGAGCTGTTTTTATTAAAAATATAAAACAGACAAACCTTTGGTTAATTTAATGGAAAAAAAAAGAAAACCAAATTACAGTATTAAAATTTTAATGGGTGAATTCACCACGAATGAAGAGGAAATTAAAATAATAATCAGGGACTGTTTTGCCCAACTGTATGTTAATAAATTTGAAAATTTTAGTGAAATGGATGAATATTTATAAAAATATAAATTTCCCAGTTTAATGGAAGAAGAAGCAAAATATTTAAATAACTCCATTTCAGAAAAATAAAATTGAACAAGCCATCAATGAACTCCCTAGGAAAAAATCTCCAGGTTCATATGGTTTTATAAGTGAATTCTATCAAATATTTAAAGAACAATTAATTTTAATGCTATATACACTATTTGGGAAAATAGGCAAAGAAGGAGTCATAAGAAATTCTTTTTATGATACAAATATTGTGTTGATACCTAAGCTTGGAAGAGTCAAAACAGAGAGAGAAAATTTTAGAGCAGTTTCCTAATGAATATAGACGCATAAGTAAAATATTAGGAAAAAAGACTACAGCAACTTATCATGAGAATAATACACTATGACCAGGTAGGATTTATACCAGCAATGCAAGCCTGGTTCAATGTTAGGGAAACTATCAGCAAACTATCATATCAATAACAAAACTAACAGAAACCACATGATTATCTCAATAGATTCAGAAACAGCTTTTGAAAAATTACAGCACCCATTCCTATTAAAAACACTAGAGAGCATAGGAATAAAAGAAGTCTTCCTAAAAATAATAAACAACATCTACTTAAAACCTTCAGCAAGCATCATATATAATGGGGATAAGCTAGAAGCATTTCCAATGAGATCAGGGATGAAATAAGAATGTCCATTATCTCCGCTGTTGTTCAATATGGTACTGGAAAGGTTAGCTTTAGCAATAAGAGAAGAAAAAGATATTGAAAAAATTAGAACAGGCAGAGAACAAACAAAGCTATCACTCTTTGCAGATGATATGATGACATACTCAGAGAATCTTAGAGAATCAAGTAAAAAAACTACTTGAAATAATAAACATCTTTGCCAAAGTTGTCAAGACAAATCCAGGAACTACATGTACACAATTGAAAGACATTTTTCATGCAAATAAAGTCAGATTAAATAATTGTAAAAACATCAGTTTCTCATGGATAGGCTGAGCTAATATAATAAAAATTACAATTCTACCTAAATTAATTTACTTATTCAGTGTCATACCCATCAAAATACCAAAACATTATTTTATAGAATCAGAAAAACATAATAAGATTCATCTGGAAAAACAAAAGTTCCAGAACATCAAGGGAACTAATGAAAAGAAATGTGAAGGAAGGTGGTCTAACTATACCACATCTCAAATTGTATTACAAAGCAGCAATCATCAAAACTACTTGGTACTGGCCAAGAAACAGAGTGGTGGATCAATGTTATAGATTAGGTACACAAGACACAGTAGTCACAAACCCAAAGATTCCAGGTTGTGGGGTAAAAACTCAACTTTTGACAAAAACTGCTGGGAAAACTGAAAAAGGGTATGGTAGAAACTAGGCATAGACCGAAATCTTATACCCTATACCAAAATAAAGTCAAAATGGTTATACAATTTAGATATAAAGGCTGATACTATAAGGAAACTGGGAGAACAAGGAATAGTTTACCAGTCATATTTGTGGAGAACAGAAGAATTTCTGATCAAACAAGAGACAGAAAACACCATGGAATGCAAAATGGATGGTTTTGATTACATTAAATTAAAAGTTTTTGTACAAAGTCAGTGCAACAAAGATTAGGAGGGAAGCAAAAAACCAGTACAGACTTTTTACAACCAGAGTCTCTGATACTGATACTATCATAGCACAATTCAAAAAATATATTTCTAAAATACATAGGGAACTAAGTCAAATTTGTAGGAATGCAAGTCATTCCCCAATTGACAAATGGTCAAAAGATATGAACAGGCAGTTTTCAGATGAAGAAATTAATGCTATCTATAGCCATATGTAAAAAAATGCTCTAAATCACTATTAATCAGAGAAATGCAAATAAGTTGAACAAGACATGAATGAATTCCCTAGGAAAATGTCTCAAGATACAGATGGATTTACATGTGAATCATATCAAACATTTAAGGAACAATTTATTCCAATACTACATAAACTTTTTGGCAAAATAAGTTAAAGAAGGAATCCTACTAAATTCTTTTTTATGATATGAATATGGAAGTGATACCTAAACCTGGGAAGAGCCCAAACAGAGAAAGAAAATCATGGACCAGTTTCCCTAATGAACATAGATGCAAAACAAAAATAAATATTACCAATGAGATGCCAGCAACTTATCCTGAGAATAATACACTTAGGATTTATACCAGGAATTCGGGGCTGGTTCAATATTAGGAAAACATTCAGCATTATTGACCATATCAACAAGAAAACTAACAGAAACTGCATGATCATTTCAGTAGATGCAGAAGCAGCTTTTGACAAAATACAACACCCATTCCTATTAAAAAACACTAGAGATCATAGGAGTACATGGAGTACCAAGGACAGAATTAAATATTCTTGAATGAATTATATTCAATCTTTTAAAATATTATATCTTGAGATATTTATTTCATTAATTTACTTAATCCAAAACCAAAAGATATGATGAAGTGCAAACAGAGTATATTCTGTTTTCTTTTTCATTAGTTTCCTTTGGGGGCAATATTATTCTCTATTACTTAAATGAGACTCAAGCCTATAAAGTATTGGATTAGCATATAAAAGGAAAGTGATAGTTCATTGACAAAGCCAATTTAACATCCATGAAAGCATGTACTATTGAGCCAGGTTTTACATATTGTGCATTCCAAGAACGTATTCACAGCACAGGATGTAATGGCTCCTTCAGATTAATTAAATTTTAATGTGTCTTAATAACACACATTTGCATATAATTGGTTTGCTTTATGCAACCAAAGTATGGTAAAAAGGTACATAGAATAACTTCTCTCTGTGTAGATGAGGCACTCTATAAATGTCAGTCTTTTGCTTTTCTGTATTTTTTTTTTACTCTAGGAAAGTAAATACTACAGGGAAGTACATAGTCCACATTTTTCATAGATTTGTTGTGTTCTTTTATTCTTGTATATCATTTACTCTTTTCCAGATGCAAAGTAATGGTTAGATCATTAAATAAGATCATTTGTATGATGGACACCTGTTTGAGTAAATTTTTAAAGCATCCATCTACAACCAAATAAAATACATTTTTCTAGGGGGTACATACTTAGATCGATTGCTTAATTCATGCTGGAAAATTTTGGTTCTATGATCCCTTTTTATTGAGCACTGAGTAAGCAAAAAGAAATATTGCTTACACAATTCAGTCTATCCAACCTGCTATAAGTTAATTTTTCTATATTCTGAAAACAGGTACCCTAGCTCAGGTAAATGATTTTGCAAATGAATGCAGTTGAGTCATAAGATTCACACTGGACATTGGGTGGATCTGGATGCCAACTCAAAGCACATGTATCAATTACATTTTTTCTATGCAATGGACATTATACATTAAGTAACATGGTCCTTAAGAGGATGAGCTATGTCTTTCTTTAATATTTATTTAGAACTTTCATTAGGGAGATGTTATAGAGACATGGACTCATGGAATACACAAATATTGAATGATGAAAATTCTTGAATAGCATATTTATAATTTACCAATCTATTGTCTTCTTTTCTTAAGTTGAAAAAGCCCAGGATAAACTTGCATTGTCTTAACTGTACAAACTTAGTTTTGCTAAGGTTCTTGTCTTAACCTTACAAACTTACAAACTCAGCACTCAAGAGGCTATTTTTATCTATTTTTTCTTTCCCCTGAAGTTAAGTACACCACCACCAAGTGGCAGCACATTCACACAGTCATATGATTTTAATTACAAAGAAGCTGTCAAGAAGAATTAAGTATGGTTGACTTTTAAATCCTACAACAAATAATCTCACAGAGGAAACAATAACAACAAAAAAAGATCTTGGTAAAATTTCTTATCCTCAACTTTTAACATTTATGTTTCTATTCTTTCATTTTCTTCATTGTCACTTTTAAAGAGGGAAACCCTTAGCCTTACCTCTTACTTTTGGGGATAAAATGTATTACATAGCTCCTGAATTGTGGAAGTTTATGTTATTTTAAAGTCCTTATAGTGTCTCACAACTTCCAGTCTAAGTATCATTTCCATGCATGCTTTCACAAAGACACTATTTGCCACCAGTTTCAGTTGCATTAGAGCCTCTTTACTCCTTCTATATAACATATGGAGGAAGAGAGAAAAGAGATACCCCACTGGGCTGTTCTACATTTATAGTATAGAACTTTCTCTGATATATTTTTTCTCTATTCAAAGGGAAATATCTTTCCAACTATTTTCCCCTGAAATGAGAGAGAGAGAGAGAGAGAGAGAGAGAGAGAGAGAGAGAGAGAGAGAATATTACAGTGAGGATAAATAGAGTGAGTTAATCAAACAACTTCACCCCATTTAAAGTAAGCATAAGATGCCAAGCCTGTGGTACATTTATCAAGTGAGAACTTTTCTCTGTTGAACCAACTAGTCATAGTCTTTACATGAAGAGTGGGAAGTCTGAAAAATGGAGTAACTTTTTCAGGAAGTCTGTTCAGTTTGTTTGAGGGATTCAGTGACTAATGTCCTATGAAGCCTCTATAAAATAAGGGATCTGGCTGGAATTGGGTTTCTTGCATTTGTCAGGATAAATGAGAGTTATGCCAGTACAGAAATTGCTTGGGGGAGAGGAGACACTCTACCTCAGCCTCAGCCTCTCATACTCCTTGATGGGGGGGGGACTGTAATGCAGAGGATTCTAAATGAAATGCATCATCCCACACAGATACAATTTTTACAATCATTATCACAACTCACAAGACAAGAATGAGAATAGCTAATAGCACAGACAATCTCAGTGTGCTACCTTTATGCTCGCAGTAAGCATCGCACAGGAGGGAGGGGAAGGGAGAACAGCCATGTCTAGCCAAAAGTCTAGATCCCTGAAGAGTTCAACCACATATAACATTTAAACAAAGAGCCACTATGTGACTTTTTATCCATAGGACCAACAAAGTAAGAGTAATTTATAAATTACTTAAAAAGAATGGAGGAATGAGGAATAAGGAAGTAGGAATTTAACCCTAATAGAACCATTCCAGCAAGAGGCTGAAATGATGGCCTGAGGCTATGCCAGTCAATTTCACCAGTTCACACTTGGGAATTTCAAAATATTTGAACTTTTTCATTGAGATCCTATCTTTACTCCTTCAAGAAAAGTGGCTGATGGAAATGTCTGCATTGTAAACCAAAAGGAAATTGGACAAGATGAAAGCAGGTTTAATGATCTACCAAGGGTACAGTGTAAAAGCTGCCCCTTGCTCAGGGGAACTTCAGAGTACCTCCATGAAGGGGAGAAAAGGATTTCTAGCCACCAGGAACGGAATCACTCTTTTGTCACAAATCTGTATGTATAGATACAAAAGTGTATCATAGATGGGGTGTTGTTTTGTACCTAATGTTCTTATTAACCATTTTAGGTTAACTTCAGAATATGAATTATTTAAGAATAATAAACCTCTTCTAAAAGTTAATTGAGGTTGGATGACTAATGTCATCTGATAGACTCCATTAGGAGCAAGATAATGGGGGATTATGAGATGATAAGAAAAACAATCCCAAAACCCTCAGGACTAACTGTTAAACCCATAAATTGTTGTAATTTGAATTTCTCTACTTGTCAGCATTATGGAACATTTTTCATATGGTTCTTGATACCTTCAAAAGAAAGCTACTAGTTTTAATTTTCAATTCAATGAACTACTTGTTTTCAGTTTTGTTAATCTCTTCTGAATTTTTCATCATTTTTATTTTGTCATTTGTGGAGGTTAGGATCACCAAGTGTTGTATTTTTAATTTGTTAATTTTGTTTATTTTTATCTTTTATTCTTTTTATTTTAATTAAAATATTTGTTATAATACACATATCTCTATGAAAGGGAGATGTAAGATATAGGAGGAAATCTAAGAAATAAAAACAATACAAAATCATAAAAAATTATTTATAAAGAAATGAGATTCATGTATAGTCATCCTCATTGATTCCTTCGTGTTTGTATCATCTTCTTTTCTTTACTATACATGTGATAGTAAGTTTCACACTTTCCACCCTATCTTTTCTAAATTATTTACTTTCCATTCTTTTTTCTCTGAAGATCATAAAAATATAGCTAAATTGCTCCTAGTGACTTTATTTTATATTTATGATTTTGGCAATATTGGGTTTTTGAAGGAATAATCCTTTCTTCTCCTTCTGTTTGGATATAAACTTAGCATCTTAATGTAGTTCCTTTAATCTGTTCAACTATAATATTCTATTTATGTTTCTCTTGATCCTTGTGAATTTTAAGTTTCTTCTCAGCTTAGATCAAGAATCCTTGGAAGTCTTCTGTGTCATTAAGATCCATTCTACCTCATCTTCAATTTACTCCCATAGGATTATTCTAAACCTTCATGGGTAAATTATTCTTGATTGTAAGCTTTTATCATTTTTCTTCTAAAGTACGGTATTCCAAGATCTTCTCTCCTTAATTCTGAGAACTTCCATATCTTGTGTTTCCCTAACTCTGGCTCCTTGTTATTTGAACTCTTTCTTTCTGAATACCTATAGCATTTTTTTTTATTTGAAAACTCTAGGTTTTCATTCCCGGGGTTTTCATTTGGAGACTTTTTTCAGA
Organism: Phascolarctos cinereus; assembly: GCF_003287225.1. Taxonomy (NCBI): domain Eukaryota; kingdom Metazoa; phylum Chordata; class Mammalia; order Diprotodontia; family Phascolarctidae; genus Phascolarctos; species Phascolarctos cinereus. Next base: position 224,240,906 of record NW_027555514.1, on the reverse strand, counting down.
AGGTGCCATTGATTTTTTTTTCTATTTTAATTCACCTTTTTATTGTAATAGATCTGGAAATTTTTCATTTATAATTTCTTGAAGTATAGTATGTAGGTTTTTAATGATGGTGAAGGTTTTCAGGTAGTATACTTATTCTTATATTGTTCCTCTTCAACCTGTCTTCTGGGGTAGTTGTTTTGGATGGGATACATCTTTCATTTTCTATTATTATTTTCATTTTTTTCTTCTTATAATAATTATTGTTGTCTAATGGACATCTTCAACTTCTGTCAATTTCTATCAACAGCTATCAATTTCTGCCTAGTACATTCAAAGTTCCAAAGAATGTTTTATTTAAATAAGCTACTGAACTTCTTTGTTAACATCTTTATTAGTCTTCTAATTATTTTCCCTGGAGCTCCAATTTAATTTATTTTCATTTTTCAATTTCTTTCTTTTCTACTAGTAATTCCAGTAAAGGTTTTATAAGCCTCTGATTTTCTTTGGGCTTTTGCTTGTAGGACATATACAACTATTTTCTTCTTCTGAGGGTTGTGTCTTGAGGAACTAAGACTTCATAATATTATTTGTAGTGTTTTCATCCATTTACTCATTTTACCAGCCTCATCTCTTGATTTGGTACTTTGGATCAGGTCCAAGCTCTGTGCACTTCTGAAAGAAATGGTAGAGGCTTATTTTATTCTTATCTATAATATCTGTTGTCTGGGTAATAAGCACTGTATTCTTCAAGGAATCAATATCAGCTTCAGCCTGCATTCTACATTGCAGAAGTCTGTGTCAGAACAATCAGAAGGAGGGAACTTCTCAACCATTGCCCTCCTTGTCTCAGGCCCACAGGATTCTGTATCCTAGTTTTTGGCCATAGCAATATGGATAACAAATTCCAGGCATCATTTGCTAGACTCTGGTGTGGGATTCTGTTTCCCTTTCACTGATATGGAGCTCAAACTCTTGATTTCTCTGGCTTTCCCCTCATTCCAAAGCTAGAAGTTTTCCAAGAATTTTTCGCTCAGTCCAGACTTTTCCATTTTTAACCATTTCTTAATGCTGACAGTTTTCTAGCTTTGTCTTTGGGCAGACCTTGCTTGGCAAAATGCACTTAATGTAGTTTCCCCAGATTTCCAGATCATTAATATGTTTGATGCTATTTTCTCCAGTTTTTTGATGGAGCAGTTATGAGAGAGATACAATGCTCTGCTTTCACTCATGTCATTATCTTGAGGAGAATATTTCTAATTTTTTTTCTTTCTAGAATAAAAATTTCCTTGTCAGTATAGCAATTTATCTGTAACTTGAAATATACTTTTATGTCTATTACCAGGAGCTAGACTAAGAACATGTAGAGCATCTCCTATTTCTGGCTGACCACATCTGCTACCTTAACACTTAGGTGCTTTGGGGTTAATGAAAAATCCCCTTTTTGACCATTTATCAAAAATAATCGATGACTCAATGGATCCTTTAAATTCATTGATTTTATCCTGGTTCTCTCTTTCTTTGATTTTCGAAATGGAATCAGGTAACTGTTATTTCTTATGAGGGCAAGCTTTGTTCTACCCCAGGAGTATGAAGAATGGTTCCATGTGACTTCCAAGGAGAGGGGGTGGGAGGGAGCACAGGGACAGACAAGCTTAATCCTTGGCCTCTGATTCCTTCACCTTTTTTATTTCTTTGCTTGATTCAAGGTGATCATCATTGAACAGATATGGACTTGTCCAGGGTTGGAGGTGACCTGATAACTGATAATGATCTAGAGTTCCATTGGGTGGATCTGACTATTGGCAAGGATAGTTACTATTTCTGAGATGATGATGATCAACAAAAAGAGGAAGGCCAGCCTTGACTTGATGGATCAGAAGACATGTAGTTGAAGGGACTAGGCAGACCTAAAGGAAAATGAAATGACTATTTAGATTTTTCACAAAATTCTTTGTGTTCTAATGAGGTTTAAATTTTAACTTCCTTGGAGAATTTAACAGTAATTATAAGTTATTCTGTTTCAAGTCCTTCTGTCAATTCACATTTGTGTTTTCTGTTTAACATCTCTTTTGTGTGTTGGGATCAATTGCCTGCCTTATATCTGATTCATCGTATATATTGAGTACCTTTCTACTATTCACTTGGGGAGATCCAAGACATGAGCCAAAACCTAAGCTTTAAGTAAATCTTCCTTTGCAGCCCAAAGAAAGGGAGACTAAAAGGGTGAGAAAAATGAGCCTAACTCCTTTCATTACAAAACAGGTTCTTCCAGGACTGGACCCAATCTAGAATTAGTTCCTGGGACCAGATCAAGTGGACCCCTTAGTGGAGAGGAATGGTGTGTAGTGTCTTCATTCCAATTCTAATTATTAGACTAGCAAAGGCTGATTTACTAACAGCCTCTGACAAAACCCTGGCAGAAACTTTTTGCAAAAGGGCCCATTAGTTGTTCCTATATAGTACTTCCTGGCATTTAAATATTTTGGACATTTAAAAGTTTTGGACATAAATCTAAGTTTTATAATAAAGAACCATTTCAAACATAAAGAATTAAACTTCCAGCTATGTAAAGATACCTTATACATTTGGGAATTTGCTTTCTAGCTAAATAGATGAAGGTAGAGACTGTAGAGAAATCCAGTAAATTATAGTTATGCATTTTCTGTAACAAAGATGAAGAAGGTTTCTAATGCACAATAAATCAACAGAAATTTATGTGTACGAAATACCAGGAAAAAGAAATTTTAGAATATTTCCTGTACCTTTTTCTTGTATATCCAATGGAAGAAATCATAACAATCCTGTTGACTAGATCTCTTACAAAGTTTTATTAGATATTCATTCCCAAGTGAACTCTCTTTGCCTCATGACAATTCTTTCATTCTATCTAGAAAAACTCTATCATATCCCTTACACTGGGTATTCTAAACTTTCTCTTCTTTCCTTAATCCACTCAAACTTTTTCCCCTACCTCTCAGTCAATAATCTCCCCTCATATTCCATTTAAAAAAATTGAAGCAATATATCAGGAGTTCCTGCTTTGCCTGATCTCTCCATTTCAGTTCATTATACACCATCCTCTCCTTTTCTCAATTATCAAGAGAAAAGATGAATCTTCTTTCTCTTTGGCCAATGTGGCTAGTCTAACATCAAGAAAGGGCTAGGAAATTATGGGATTTTTACACATAGAAGTCACCTTAGATCTCAATTATTCCTGTATTTTCACTTTTCATATGAAGAAATAATGTCCCAGAAACTTAAAAAAATACTTGATGACCATTATGAAATCTAGTACACATGCATCTATTAATCAAAGGCAATAATAGGCAGTGAACTCTACAATCTAAAGGGAGGTACAAATATGTAAAAATAAACTACGTGCAAATAAGAAATATATGGGATAAATTTAAGATAATCAATAGAGAAAAGCACTAACATTAAAGGGGACATCAAAGGGCTATTTGTAGAAGATCAGATTTAGCTAAAACTTGAAGAAAGCAAGGGATCCTGGGATGAAGATGTGGAAAGAGAGTGTTTCAGGCAAAAAGAACAGCCAATGAAAATGGAAAAAGTCAGGAAATGATAATGAGGATAATGATGGTGATGGCAATGATATTTACATAGCACCAGTGTTCCAGGCATTGCACTAAGAGCTTTACAATTATTGTGTGATTTTATTCTTACAACAACCTGTGAAGTAGGTGCTATTATTATCCTCATTTGTAGATGAGGGTACTAAGACAAACAGAATCTGAGGCTGGATTTGAACTCAGGTCTTTCTGGCTCCAAGTTCCCTATTTGATGCACAATCTAACTGTCCCTGGAGATGAAGTATCTTGTGTGAGAAGCAGCAAAAAATAATGCCACTGAATCAGAGCACTCAGGGGGTAGAATAAGATTTAAGAAAACTGGAAATATAAGGGAAAGCAAGTTATGAAGGGCTTTAAAAGACAGAATATTTTACATTTAATAATCATCATTGTCATCATCATCATCATCACTAACATTTATATAGTGTTTACTATATACCAGAATAAATGCTTTATAATTTTTATCTGATTTGATCTTGAACCTGGAGGTAATATGAAAGCATATGGATTTATTGAATTAGAGTTGGAGGGGGTTACATGGTCAGAATAACTTAGGAAGATTACTTTGATAGATGAGTGGATGGTGGACTGAAGAGAGGAAATTTGAAGCACAAATACCATCTGGAAAGCTATTGCAGAAGTCCAAGCATGAGATGTGGGGTTTGCATGAAGGTGGGAGCAGTGTCAAAGAAGAGAAAATGGAGTATCTAAAAGATGATGTGAAAGTATAATTGACATGACTTAGGAACAGATTGGATATGAGGGTCATCAGGGTGAGGAAAACATCTAGGCTACAATCTTGGATGACTGAGAGTGTGGTGCCTTTGACAATAATAAGAAAATATGGAAGATGTGAGGATTTGGGGAAAAGATAATAAGCTCAATTTGAAAATTGTTGAGATTAAGTTATTTGTCTGGCAATGAAGTCTTAAGTCTCAAGACTTCTTAATGTAAAACTATGTTCCTTATACCTCACTGTCTCTCTCTAGCAAGTCAACCACAAAGCAGATTTCAGGGATGACTAAAAGGTACTAAGTATACCAAATACCTCTACCAACTTTCCTCTGTTGTTTGAAAGTATTTTAACACAGGGCATAACCTTCCTTCCTTAACTAGAGATAAGGCTTACAATGAAAATGCTTCTGAGAAAGGCAACACAGTGACAAATCATATAAAACCTATACAGGAAGATAATTTGGAGGTGGAAAGAAATCAAGTTAGGCAATCTGATTTCTAGACTTTGCCACTAGCTTTGTGATTTTGGATAATGTTTGAGTAGTATCTTTTAAAAACCTAATATGTGCAAAAGATTGCTTTAACTACTGTGATAAATGCAAAGATGAATATAAGTATCATGTGGTTTTCAAGTTAAAGGAATCATAGAAAATAATAAAAAAATAATAATTTTATTTTTTGGATGAGAAAGTGTAGTCTGAGGAGGTTAAGTGCTTTGTTCAGGCAGTGACTACACACTCTGCCAATGAAGGAGCCCAGATGTTGAAAACTCAGGTCTTCAGAATTTCAAATCAACTAATCTTTCCAAAACACAACACTGCCCCCTCAGACAAGATGCTTGTCATCAAAGATTAAGAGTTCCTTAAGGCAACTTAAATTAAAATAAGGCACTTTAAACGCCTCTGATTCCTAATCACTTTACAGATGAAGAAATTGATATAAGGAGGCTAAATAACTCTCTCAGAATCACATAGCTAGTAGGTATCTGATGCAGGATTTGAACCCAGATCTTCCTGACTCCAAACCCAGCATTATCCACTATACTACCTAATTGTTGTGGTACATTTAAAATCTAGTAAAGAAGATGAATATGGAAATAGTCTTGTAACAGGAGTTTGGGGTGTGCTCAGACTCTCTAAAATGGAAGCTCCAACATGGGTGACTACATTTTGTAGACTAGACATGCATCAAACTCCTATCATACTCATTTTAGTTATTCTGGGCATATAACAAACCTCTGATGCATTTATAATATAAAATAAACATATTAAGGGTTATGAGAAGTTCAAAATTATAGTAAAGATTCTTTTTTCCTTTGTCATTCATATAATTCATTATTCATATAAACTCATTGAAAAAAGAATAATTACAGTGGAGCTGGTCTGGGAACTGAATTTCCATATCCATTCATGTCTTCTCCTTAAGCCTTGGTTTTCCCAGTTTTTTTAATTGAGAAATGAAAATATATAGGCTACATGATAATACGATCAGATGGATTCAGCTCTTTTGGGATCTCCAAAATTATGAAGAAGGAAAACAAATAGGAAAAAATTTCTTAGAGTTTTGAGCTATAAAAAAGTTAAATGAGCTGCCTCAAGAGATGATGCCTTCCAAACAGAGGCTGGATGACCATTTGTCAGGCATTTTATAGTAAAGATTCCTGTCAGGTGTGGATTAGATTAAATAGTCTCTAAATTCTCCTACAATTCTCAAAATGGGTGATCCTGTGATCTGCAAATGGGAAGTGAATTGATTGATTTCCTTCTTGACCGTTGCTTCCAGAATTCAACACAATGTCCTTTCCATTATCCCATCCTGGAACTTCCCTCAGTGCCTGGGACTTCTGCCTTGGAATATCCAACTACCTTTTTGGACTTCTCAGTCTGGGATACACCCCTGTAAGGTCATCTCCTTTTTCCCATTGATGAGTTCTTCCTAGAGGCTCCATTTTGCAAAATTAATTGTTCAGGCCTTCATCATTAGTCATCTTGATCTATGTTTTGCTGCTGGATAACATGGACTCTGGAGGAGAGGTGAGGCTCATGACTCTGCACAGCTCTGCCTCCCTTAAATCCAATTCACTTACAAGTTAAGACATCATTCTCCTAATGTCTTTGGTACTCTCTAGAAGGAATTTAAAATTAACATCAGTGAGTAGTAGTAGCTGTCCCTGAGGACCCAACCTGCCAATTCTAGTTGGGCAATAGCATTATTTCTTCCTCTTCCCCTCCTCTTATTTCTCCTCCTCCTTCTTCTCTTCCCTCTCACCCTGTCCATATGGTGAGTCGTACCCTTACATGTGGTGCTTGTCCAAAGGAATATATATTTGATCATTTATACCTTGCAAGGGATCTTGGGGTTTGGGGGCTAGATTTTTTCTTCCCTTTTTATTTATTCTATCACTGTTTTTGTTTGTTTTGTTTTATTTTTGAAAACCAGATCAATTAACTCCTTTGTCTCATGTAGATTTTATTTATGATTTCTTGAAATATGGCTCTGAAAAAGCAAACAGCCAATTATGATTGAAATAGAATTATTTGACCATGTGTTTAAATCCACATCACTTTGAATTTCACAGACTGGCCAATAGTAGGTCCCAGCCCAAGTCCCATTTGATCAGTAATTAAAGGCTAGATAAGAACTGAGGCAAAATATTGCCTAATTTGCCTTCACAAAAGAATCAGTATGGGAGGTGAAAGCCATCAGAGTTCCTGGCCAGAAAGGAAAAAAAAATAAATATTGCTATTTATACTCACCCTGAGCCATCACAATCCTAAATAGGTATCACCCTTCAAATTTCACCGGTCTTCTACAAGATGGAAGGACAAAGAAGACTCTGAGTCCTGGCCATTTGTCTGGCTTCCAGGCTTCAAAAATGTGCTACTATACTGAGTACCATCATCCCCTATCACCTCTATTTTTCAGCTCTCTTTTTACATGTTATTCTCCCCATTCCCATTAAACTGCAAGCTCCCTGAGGGAACTGACTGACTTTTTTGGGGGGGGGATTATGTTTGTGTCTCTAGTGCTTAGCATAGTGCCTAACACAGAGCAAATTCTTAATATTTTTTTTTTGCTTTCTTTACTCCAAATATTGCAATTAGTACCATCATCCTTTCAGTAAACTAGGATTATAAATCTAAAATCATCTTTCAGTTTTCTTTAACTACTCCCCTCCCACTACAATATCAAATGAGTTGCAAATCATAAATTCTACCTCTCTAGGCGCTCTCCCACGTTGTACTTGCTCTCTATACACAATGACCAAAAACTTTCTTCAGGCCCTCACCATTCCCCTGGGTTATTATAAACCCCCCCTTCAGTCTCTTTAATTCTCATTTACCCATTCCCTAATATAGCCTTCACATAGAAGCAAAAATAACTTTCTTTAAGACTTAGGTCTGACCAGTAATACACAAAGGATTAAATTAAATAAGAATCAAATGATATAACAATAATATCAAATAATATAATAATCAAAAAATCAAATAAGCTAATAATCAAAATGCACTTTACAATAGGATTGAAATAATGTGGTTCTTACATTTGATATGATAGCTTAAGTGTTTGAATGGCTGCACAAAGTAGCTACCAGGCACGAAGTACATCAGAGGAACAAGTCGATATGTGGCTACCAGACACATATGACTTATCTTGAGCCTAATTCATTATAAGTCCTGATGCATGCCCCACTCTTGTTTCATACCCATTAACCTGTTTGCAGTGAATAGGCTATCAACCTTTCCATTTCAAGGGTACAGATGGTGTTTCTTCCTTTTTCTTTACAAGGCAAAGTGATGAGCCTTACAAAAGCCTGTCACAAACATGCTTTCACCTGTCTGTTTCTTTCGGTGTCCCCATCTGCATACAGATCATTTGGTGAGCTATATGTCTTTGACCTCTGAGTATTCTACTCCAAAGCTCAATTCCAAGAGGGAAGGCATTGTAGAAGAGAAATTGCATTTACTATTTTGTAGACATCATACTAGCAAAACTTATCTTAACAAAGGAAAGTCACAGGCATACTGGATAAAACTTCAAAAAGAAGCAAAAAATGTAAATGTCTTTAATTTTAATGTTTGAAGAGTGATTTTAAATTTTAACTTAGCCCTCCTACTAAGAATTAACATACATGAGCTTGTGAGTTACACATAAAAATCAAATAGAAACTCTGCTAATCTTTCCAGTTTTCTTATTCTTTGCTCCTCTTGATTCAGTTTCCAATCTAACTAAACAAGTCTACTTTCTATTCCTTGAATATGACCTCTCCCCATTCTATGTTCCTTTGAACTGCCTTTTCCCCATGCCTATGTAATTCTGCTTGTACCCAACACCAGTTTCATGAGGAACAACTTTCTGGCAGTTTGCTGAATATTTAGAGGGAGGCACTCCCAATTGGTTGAGAGAGTGCTAATGCACAATGGGGAAAGGAACAGTGGGAGAGAGGTTTGAGACAGGCAAACTTAGTCTTTGTGATGGTTACCAGGAGTTCTTTTAGCTTCAGAAATGTGGGGAGGTGACACCCAATAAGTCCTTTGACTTTCCAGGGCTTGCAATCCTAAAGACTTCTGAAAGCAGACTTCTCCTTGAGATGTTTCCTCTATGCACATTTCTTCAAATTCAGTTTCTACATATGTGTGGGTGTGGATGTGTGGGGGTGTCCTGGAAGAGGTATTCATTAAAATTTTAATCAAACATAATTTTTTAAACATGGCCAAAATTGTTTCCATTAGTCCTACAGTTTTCCAGACCCTCAGCATAATATTTATTTTGCCTCCTTCCCTAGTGAAGAATACCAGCCTTGCAATAAATCCCTTTCTTAACTGTTAGCCTCACTGTTAATACCAGATGAGGTAAAAGGAACAAGCTCTTAAAAACCCATGGAAGGCCATTCTTCCCTATGGGACGTGAGTAGAGTGGTTGTAAATGAAAATCCCTGCTCTTCTGCAGTACTGGATATACTGTTCCAAACAGAGAGCAAGCCCCAGGGTAGGGATGGTGGCTCCATGAGTTCTAAACTGCTGTTCTACCTCACAGAGCTAACATTGTGTTGAATTGACTTTTGAACAGCCCAAACAAAGTTCTACTGTTAGTGGCTGCGTAGGCTGCCATCAGCTACACAGCTATTTTCTCTTCATCCGGGCTACAAAGTCTGGGGGGAGGCAGAGCATAGGGAGGTTTTCCACTCCTCTGTGCTCTCCAAGACCTGAATGGAAAAATCAAACCCTTGTTTTGTTTCCAGCCAAGCTGATATTTCTATTGCCATTTGCCAAGTGATTAACTATGCATCTAACAAAAAGTGTGAGGACCCTGAGTGCATGTGATGGAAAGGTCACCCACGGACTCATGTGTGTAGATTATAAGCCAAACTGGAGAAAACAGATGGTGTTTAATTCAGGCGATATTTTGCTGAGAGATGTATGAGCATTTTGCTTCAGTCAGTGACAAAGCGTGCAGAGAGGTTTAATTATTATTTCTCTGACATGGCATAAAAAGACGGGAATTTGGAAAAGCTTGTAAATTGCACATCATTTAGAGTAATTATTCACTTATCCAAGGGATTCAGCAGTGACTGGACTATAAAATCATGACCCTCCTGCCCAGTTTGAGATCCAATGTCCCTGTTAAATGCACAGTATGAAAGTTATACAAGAGGCAGCCTAACAGCAGGGCCTTGGAGTCAAGAAGCTATAGGCTTAAATTCTAAATCTAGTATATGTTAGCCATGTGACCATGGCAAGTCATTTAACTTCTTGCTGGACAAGGCAAATCTTTAAAACTGTAAGTTACAGAAAACTTAATCATAGAGTTTTCCCAACAAAGATGGCTTGTATTGATGAAACCACAAGTCCAGAACAATAACAACAATAACAAAAATTGGAATTTTAAAAAATAATTAGTTTTTTTTTCAGAACCATAGAAGCCTCTTTGAGTACTTTTAAGGAAATTAAGTTAAAGTATTTCATATGGACTATTTGTGCCTGACCTATGGTAGATCCTTCTGAATCTCTATTGGTTGGATCAGCCATAGTCATACACATTGTACATTGATCTTGACATAATGATGTCATTTTGGTTCTCCTCAAGTATGGGACAACAACCAAAGAAAACTATTAGGATTCATTTTTATTGGCATTATTCACTTAGTGTCTGACTACTCTTTCCTGAAACATGTTATACCCTTCAAAACCTCTCTACCTTTGCTCATGTTGTCCCTCTCTTCCTGAAATATACCCCCTTTCAACTCTACCTCTTAGAACTCTTTCCTTCCTTCAAAATTCAGCTCAAGTATCTTCTCCTAAGTCTTCCTAATACTCCTCAATTGTATATAGTCTCTCCCTCTTAAGAATCTACCTATAACTTGAGAACCAGGTTAGAAATTATGACATACGGTATAGCAAACATGTGAACTTTGGGAAGCAAAGGAGGAAAGGCAGAGAGAAAGGAGAACAAGGTGGTGGCCCTAGGATATTTGTCTGCATGTTAATCTTGGCTACTAGCTAGATGTGAAATGTGAACTAGGTATGTCCCCCTGGTGTTAGAGTTCTGCTGCATTGGCTGGAATAAAAGGGAATTGTAGACAGAAAGGCAGAGGGATTAGGAACCACTGGAAAACTAGATAACCTAGATATCAAGGAAGCTGTGAATAGCCAATATGTTTGTTTATTAATTATTTTCCCCAAATACAATAACAGAAGGATATCTAAGTATGAGTGCCTAGACTAACTATATTTCTGGAAATCCAGGATTTTAGGAATGTGCCTAAAGATTGGTATTGGGCTTCCTGAGCCTCAGATGTGTTCATGTATGTCTGTTAATATTTTTCTTTTCCTTTTTATTCTGTTATGATTATGGGGAAAGAACTATATACAGTTAGGTCACACTAATGTGTCTCCATTATACTATGGTACTATGATTGAGTTGAAACAAAGCAAGAAGGAAAAAAAAAAGATGGAATTTTCCTGGTGTGTGGATTCTGAAACAATAGTTTAATTGAATATATTTGCACAGCTCATGCCAGTAGACCAATAAGTCAGGCATGACACCTGTTAAAGAGACAGAAGTAACCACCTGAATGAAAACAAGAGCTTGGTATTTCCTCAGAGCACCTTCTGGGTTTGGGTGGTGTGTATACACACCAGGTTGAGCATGGGACTGCCAGGGCCTAGTCCTAAGTTTTGAAGTGACTAGCAGCAATCTGTGGGTAAGTTTAAACAATCAATGCCTAACTGCACATAAACCATATGAAAGAATGGAAGCTATGATACTTGTTTGTCATTTCTAAACACTTAAAAAAGCAGTCTGGCTTGCTTAAGATGGAAAGAAAACAGAAACATTGTGTAGTCAAGGAGAGGCCAAGTATCTTCTGAAGGAAGCTAAGATAGAATGTATGAATACATACTTTTCACCTCAAGTAGAGAGTACAGAAGATCTTTGGAGACCAATGTCACTATTCCACAGAAATTTTATGGGAGTTATTGTTGTCCAATCATTTCAGGTTTCTTTGACTCTTCATGACCTCATTTGGGGTTTTCTTGGAAAAGACACTAAAGTGGCTTGCCATTTCCTTCTCCAGCTAATTTTACAGATGAGGAAACTGAGGCAAAGAATGTTAAGTGACTTGCCCAGCATCACACAGCTAGTAAGTGTCTGAGGCCAGATTTGAACTCAGAGCTTCCTGACTCCAGGACTGGTGCTCTATCCACTCTGCCACCTAGCCCCCCCCATCCTAAAGAAGATGGAAAGGTGAAATCTTATGAGATAAACAGGACCAAAGAGGAGGAAATTACAGCTAACTAGCAATCTGGAAGCAAGTTGGTGGAGATGTGACACTGGCACATACAACAAATGACAGAGTAGATATTTGGCTCCAACATTAACCTCAATAGAGGTTGAGCCTAGAGGAGTTTTGAGTTGGAATAGCAGACGACAGAAAGAGCAACAATCATGGAAGCAGGAACAACACTGTAGTGATGAGGTCATGGAAGCAACATGGTGTTTCCGGAGGATTCTGGGTTTTGATGAACTCATCCTTGATAGCAAATTCAAAGGAATGATTCCATTTTCCCTCTCCCCTCTTCTGCTCCACCATGAAGTAGAAAATCCATTGGTTTGAAAAACTGACTTTTGGTTCTTTAAAGATTATTTATACTCCTCTTAGCTACTCTTTAAAGTCAATATTTAAGATAAAGTTGTGGTTTTACATTACATTACTGATCTGTATTTTTTTCATTACTCAAATGTATCCAAGAAAGAAACAATAAATAATGGTAAAGTACACAAGAAGAGGAAGACAGACAGAAAGTGAGAGAGAGAGTTTTTTTTTCTTTTTTAACTGTTGGAATCTATTCCAGCAAAATAGGGGCTCAGAGCAGAACATAAGAGATTTTATTGATTCATATTTTCAAAGCTTCCTAAAATAAGAGGAAAATATGGATCTGGATATGTCTTAAATAAATGAACTTAGTAACCTTTGCTAGATATATTATGAACAAGCTTTGAGCTAGCATTACTGAATCAGTCACCTCAGGAACCTCCTCATTCCAATGCCTTCCTTAAGTTGTTTTAAAAAAGAAAACTATTCCTTCTGAGGGGCAGAGCCAAGAGAGTTAATTAGACAGAATAAATCTCTAAAAAAGAGATGGCAAAGATTGGCACTGCCTCCATAATAGTGAGGGTCAGAAAGAGGAAGGTCACTAGCTTCTCTCTCTTTACAAT